>NC_067238.1:21321748-21621748 GCF_019924925.1 Ctenopharyngodon idella
CAAGATCATTTTCTTTGTCTACCCTTCATATTTGACCTACTTTGGTTAGTGCATCAGTGGAGTGATGGTGTGCTCTACTTCTTCATGAGCCCAGCCTGTGTAAGGAGCTGGGCCAGATCCTGACTGACGGCTGCGCTAGGAGAGCCCACCATGAAGTGAAGGATGACCTCCCAACGCTCCATGGCATAGCGGTCGAGACTCTCTACATCCCTCGCATGACGATCAGGACCAAGGTTGCTGCCCTCATCTGCCCATGGTTTACCACTGACAAGGATAAAAGAGAACATGAATCCAGTAAACCTGCTGCTGCAACACTATGATGGTTCTCAATTAAAACTGTGTTCCTCACCCGCCTAGCAGTGCTATTCTCAGGTTGTCTTTAAACACAGGGTTGAGCACAAAGCCTTGGAGTCCACCCTGAAGCTGCTGACTGTGCCAGAGCCGTAGCCCGGTTAACACCGACACACAGTGATCGTGATCTCTTGGAAAAGCAAAGACACCAATATATAAGAAAGAGATATATGACACTGCCGTTGTGGTCGGTAATATTTTTTTTAAGAGGACATACTTTTTTTTATAGATTTTCAACTTTCTTTAGTGTGTAATGTTGCTGTTTGAGCATGAAAAAGGACTGAAAAGTTATAAAGCACAAAATCACTCTTAAGGGAGTTATTCTCTATATCAGTAAGCACCGTTTCTGAACTCCCTGAAACGTGTTGATTGCAGTCTTGAGTTTTCTTCCAGGAACGTACACGTTACAATATCCATAATTTAAATAATTACTACAACTCAAGGCATATACAAAAAAAAAAAAAAGGCCGAGGCCTGGTTGAGTTGCGTTAGTAGTGTTGAAGCTCACGGTTATGGTAAAGGGCATGACATTTGAAATGGGGTCGAAATGGTTGACCAATCACAACACACTGGTCTAGTCAACCAATCAGAGAACATTGAGCTTTTCGGGAGGGGGTCTTCATAGCACAGAAACTAAACAGAACATTACTGACAGACTGAAATAATGTAGAATATAACATTCAAGAATAAAAATTCTAGTAGACATAGACCCCAAAAACAAAATCAACACTTTGTGAAACGGCAAAATATGTCCTCTTTAGGCTGAATCCCAAATGGCACACTTCTATGCACTTTCGGTCTTGCGGACTTACAATGGCTGCCGTGTGCGCGTGTCCGTTAAGTCCACGAGACCGTAGGTTGTCAGATCATTTTAGGTTTCAGAAGGGTGCTCGCGAGGTCCCCTTTGCGACCGCTATGCGCCCTAGATGCGCACTTCAGCTGAGCCCGCAAGTCTGCGAGCTACGCAGAAGAATTTACCCGGCAGTCAAAGCGGCATTACGTCACGAAAGTGCGGACTCAAGAGGAAGACTGTGAGTGTTTAGGGTGCCATTTGGGATTCAGCCTTAATGTATCTGAAAGAAGTCTTACGCTCACCAAACTTGCATTTATCTGATGAAAAATACAGTAAAAACAAAAATATTATTGCAATTTAAAAGAACTGATTTCTATTTTAATATATTTTAATATGTAATTTATTCCTGTGATGGCAAAGCTGAATTTTCTGCAGCCATCACTCAAGTCTTCAGTGTCACATGATCCTTCAGAAATCATTCTAATATGATGATTTGTATTAGAATGATAGAATAATATTGTACTTACTTTTGACTGTCTTTTTTAACCCACAGCGCAACTGCGGCCTGTGGAAGTGGGTGGTCTAAAAACAGCATTCGCATCACATAATTCTTTGCCAATGCTGGAAGTTCCCTGTATGCAAATAAATGAGAATAAGCCAATCACCATAACACACTGAGATTTAGTATTACATCAGGGCCGTAACCACAACAGACATTGAGGAGCACAAGTCCACCCCAATAATTAGAAATGGCCAAATGGTTATTTAGACTGGTCTGCCACAGCGGCCTAACAGCGCTCATCACTGTCAGGATGATTGAGATGGCTGATCAAATTAAAGAAGGCAGGCCTTACTGTTGACAGAAAACGAGTGAGAATTCCAACGCAATGCTTTAGTTTTAGCAGTGAAAGAGTGATAGAAATGTTCAGCGACCGAGAGTAATATCCAGTGATGCAAACTACTCAATTCTTTATGAAAGTTCAGCGTTTTGAATTGAAAATACACCATTATTTACATGATTAATGTAACTGAATGCGATGAGACAAGAAAGTTGAAAGTTTTGCTTTTTGCTTTTTTTTTAAGACGAATAAGAGTGAATGTGTGCATATTTAAAAAAAATATATATTATTTGCAAATAGTTTAAATTGATTACTTCATAACTACATTAGACCTGGAACTTTTACCATACTTATTTCTTTTTTGTTATTCCCTTAAATCCCTTTTAATCCTTTAATTATTTAATTCCTTTAAATAAAGAGACCAATAACTCCACACCCACAAAAAAAACGTTCCCCCAATGTTCAAAACAGTGGTCATGGCCTATTATATAATGTGAATGTTATTAGATTAGATAAAAAACAATGACAAAGTGGCACCTGAAAAAAAATACTAGATGTTTGAACTATTGTGATATAATTCAAAACTGTCACAAAAGCTTCTTTGTAAGAAATGTTGTGGCTTGAAAAGTAAAAATGTTTAAACATATCACTTGCCTTTATATTTTATTATCTAATCAAATAACATTCATACATGTAAAAATGTATGTAATGTATATTTAAACACAAAAGCAAGATGGACCTGTATACAGCCAGGCATGTTGCAGGGTGATTGTAGAGCCTGTCGAGGATCTCTGGGCTCAATTCCTTTAGAAACTCATGCAAGTTCTTACACTGCAGCTGGACTCGAAGCTTCATCTGTAAATCGGCAGACAGGTGAATAAAGAGATGACTTGCATTAAACCTTCTGTAATTAAATATATTTATGAGTGATAAATACAGCGTCAAACTGTTCATATATATATTTTAAGACATATGTTCAGTGTCAAATTGTTCACAATTTTTTTTTGTCAACGAATACTGTGAAGACAACCTTTAATAAACAATGTATCCTCGAGACTTTTGTTGCATAACGTTAGTGAATAGAGGAAACGTCCAAAAAGCTAAATTTATATAAATATACCGTAGTAATTTTTGATTTAAACACATATTGAATATGTAGTCAGTATACTTACCTTGTTTCACAGGTGACAGGGAGTACGAAACACTGCATTAAATGATGTAAATCATTTTATTTCTTCACTAGCATTCATCTATGCATTCAGTGTGGATAGTATGAAGCCATGTTGAATGATCACGTGATCGCCGAAACAAGCAATCTGATTGGTTGATGTACCGTGCCTGGAGAGGGACTTGTCGGTAAACTGTACTTTTTTGGGTAAACTTTAATGGATTTATATTCGGTGTTTTTCAAAAGCATTATTTATTTTTTATATTTATTATAAACTGTATAATATAAATTCCAAATTAACCTTGCAAACAAGGACTTCCACACACACACACATTCTTTTTATTTTATTATTATTTTTAATAACATTGTGGACAAATAAAAACATTTTTAATATTTCATACTATTGAAATTCTGGCAACCAATGAATGTAAATGACAACAACAGCAGCAAAGATAATTTTCTCATGAATCTTCCTTTTCTTGGAACCTGTAACAGAGAAATCAAATGAATAATTCAGATTAAACTACTGGCAATTACAATCACTTAAAACATTGTTTAGGACAAAATTATCTCTAAAAAGTGCTTAAGTGCATAATTACCTGCAGTGTATACATGTGAAGAAGACTGTCTGCCCTTCATCTGCAGATCTCATCTGTCTTGTATGATACACCATTCCCTCTTTATTACAGCGAGAACATCTCCTGTCAATCTGAAGAAATGTTTGCAGAAAATGAGAAACAGGTGAAAATGTCTATTGGGTGACATTACAAAGAGAACTAATAGTTTTTAAGAATTAATTACTGTATTTTGAAATAACTTACCACTGGCCCCTTCAATTCAGCATCTTCGGCACTTTCACCAACGCTGGAGCTCTGGTCCAAAGGATTAAACACCACCGATGACTTAATAACCTGATCTGTGAATTCTGAGAGAGAATCCTACAGTTAAATCATTTATTTATTCCATAAATTTATTCAAACTTTTAGTTTTAGTACTGTAGGATGTATTTATACAAATCAAATTATTGATATTATTATTTATTTTACACAGTTTTTCCTCTGAACTTTTCCCAAGTGGCCCCTGGGGGTCACCGAATCGCAGTCTTAAAACCCCTGCCATAAATTACATTTTGTGACATGTCTCTCACCTCGAACAGCGATTTCAAAAGAGCATCGAGGGCAGGTAATAGTATTTCCCCTTCCAGGCACTGGGAGAATGTTCCCACATTCAGGGCAAAAGTTAAAGTCACCTCTAAAACATGACATTGCTGAAAAAAAATAATTACAGAGATTTATTTTACACGCTACATCCACAGCGTTCAAAACAGTTACGACTTCTGTAACTAACACATGAGTAACTAACAAACGTGTATACACATAAGCAGAACTCACTTATCAAAGCTCAAACAAAATTGCCTTAAACTTGCCAGTGGCAAAGTCTAGTCTACGCTATTTTCAATAACAATAACACGATTTTTTCGCTAGAAATAGAGATGTCTCTTCTCAGGGCAGTTCACGCAATTCCACATGTTGGGTCCTTCATCAAAACACTCGATTCGTCGCATGTTGATGACGTCGCAAACATATCCAGCAGGTGTAGTGAAATCCAACGGCTTCATACAGCATTTCGAGGTAACTGCGATTATTTAATACTAAAAAAAAATCAAAATCAACACGGGGAGTGATAACAGACTTTATATTCAGTTAGAAAACACACAGGAATGTTGTGTTATAGTGTACGATTTGGCCCGTTGCATATCTTGGGCTAACGTAAATGGATAAGCTACAGCTAATATATTTGATATAGTTTCTTAGTTTAAAGCGACCTGCCTCGAGTATTTATTAACATAAAACAACAGCGTTAAATGAATATTAATTTCTAGCAATTGTTATACTGGAGAATTATATTTTATTGTTTAATAGCTGTCTTAATTAAGAGTTGTTTAAGCTGTAAGTCTGTATGTTATCAAATCGAATAAAATAACACAGACACACGCATTTCTAATTCTAATGTAATTTATGATGGTGTTATGATTATAAATGTTATCAAATCTTATTAAGAATACATATAGTATTTAATTTTATTTAGATTTGATAACGTTATTCACATTCACACACACACATACATATATGTAGTAAAGTGTCAGTTATGTCAAATACACACACACACACACACACACATAATATAGTAGCAGATAATAGTAGATATAACAATGATTGACAGGAAGAGGTGCTGTCAGTTACTCCAACATATCTTTCATCATATGTTTGCACTAATTGTTGTCTTATCCCAATTTCTGCAAGATGACAGAGAACGACGTTGAGAATGAGCTGTTAGACTATGAGGAGGATGAGGTTGATGGAGGTGTTGCTGGGGATACAGGGCTTGGACACAACGATGGTGTCATATCCATCAGAAAAGAAGGGGTCAAAGGGTCATATGTGTCCATCCACTCCTCAGGATTCAGGGATTTCCTTCTCAAACCAGAACTCCTGAGAGCTATAGTGGACTGTGGCTTTGAGCATCCATCTGAGGGTGAGCAATTCTACTTGTGCACTCATATAAGGTTCTTTGATATCACTTAAGTTAATATGAATATATTTGTGGTTTTTCCTCTTTCAGTTCAGCATGAATGCATTCCTCAGGCGATCTTGGGGATGGATGTATTATGTCAGGCCAAGTCTGGAATGGGGAAGACGGCTGTCTTTGTGTTGGCCACCCTTCAGCAGCTGGAGCCAGTGACCGGTCAGGTAACAGCTCTCTTTTAAAAGGATCTGAAAACAAAGAACTAAGACATAAATAAAATGATGTCTCTAAGTGTGCTTTATGTGTCATTTAACAATTTGGGTTTGACCATTAATTGCTGTCACCCAGGTATCGGTGTTGGTGATGTGTCATACCCGAGAGCTGGCGTTCCAGATCAGCAAAGAGTATGAGCGCTTCTCCAAATACATGCCTAGTGTCAAGGTAGGAAAAAAGACGTTCTATTTGAACCTGTTGCATATTTACACTTCTAGGAAAAGCTTTAATACTGTACCTGTTTTAGAATGACTAATTTTGATATATAGCAAACACTTACTATAAAAATCTGTTCAGATCTGTATTCTGGAAGACATCTGGGATAGATTTAAAAATGAACTCTCTTTTAATTCATGAGTTAAATAGAATTCTGCATCACAGAAATTTCTGAAATTTGAATTGGATTGACAGGAAGAGGAATTTACTGAATTGGAATTGAATTGCAAAAAAATGTAGTCACACTGCTGATGAATTTCATTATTCCAACACAAGTTTTGGAACAAAACATAAATAATTACATCATTTATTTAGACAACTGATTCCTACCTGATATGCGGAATGCAGTTTTCAACCGATTTGACATATTTATCTGAACTTAATGTAGTACTGTCAAAATAATTAACACAACCAAATTTACCAAATATGTATATGGATCAGCTTTAATGCACTTACCAAAATAATAAGTCAAAAGTTAAAAAAAAAAAAATCTAAATGTATCATTTAAGTTACAGTCTACAAAGGAGTGTAAAATTATGTTCAAATACTCAATTTCATTTAAAAAAAAAAAAAAAAAAAAAATTACATAAACACAAGATAAACAAGTTTTTTTCCACAAAATCTATCATATTCTGGTGCTGTTTGGATGTAGGAAAACACCCACAGATATAGCATAAAACATCTGGGTCATACTTGAATTTTCTTCTGACACTGGCCTTAATTCTAACCTTAAAATCAGGATTAGGCATAAAATAATGTCAAACATGTGAAAACCGTTGAAAAAATGAACAAATAGTTCTAACCTGGCTCAGAGGAAAATGGGAATCATGTCTTTGTGGTTGTTTTTCTGGTGATTAAGTGATAATACAAGAATTCTTCACCATACAAATGGTTATCGAAAGCAAAAATGTTATGAAATATTCATATATTTTGTAAGAAAGTGTGACATGCTAGAGCAAAAATAATACCAAGTACTGGATTTTATTCAGCAAATATGATAGGCGGTGATTTATTATTTACATTTTGAAAAATAGATGAATCTGTTAATTATATATTGATGTGTGACTTTTAATGGTGGAAATGAAATGTTTTTCCACTGGAAAATGAAAGATATTTTTATTAAACATAATTTTCAAGAGCCATTTCAATAATATCATCTAATGTTTCCTCACATATTTAAGAGTAATCCATACTGATTAATAAAATTTATTAATAAAACCTACACTTATAGTTACATTTCAATACACTTACACTTCTTTGCCACGTCACTGTAAATTCAAGAATTTAATTCAAATGCACAAACTTTTCTCAAGAGCGTTCGCTTGCGCTGTCTCTCTCCCCCAGGTGGCGGTGTTCTTTGGGGGGTTATCTATAAAGAAGGATGAGGAGGTGCTGAAAAGAGAGAGCCCTCATGTGGTGGTGGGAACTCCTGGACGTATTCTAGCTCTGTCTCGCAACAAGAGTCTCAACCTGCGACACATCAAGCACTTCATCCTGGATGAATGCGACAAGATGCTGGAGCAACTTGGTGAGCAATCTCTTTTTGAGTGGCTGTGTTCAGAATAGAATTTACTGAATGAATAGTGTGCAATAAACTGTACTGCCTACTTTTCTTTAAAAGCAGTAAGTGAAACAGTAGGCATTATTCCACGATTACCAGTAGTATACTGCATTGTTGTCACATGACCTTACTTTTAATTCAAGTAAAAATGTCAACTTTTGGCAGTCAAATCAAATAATCACACTAGAAAATAAGGTCAAGTGCACTGCAAATGTTGATAATTGCAACATGACATTCAGTAATTAGTTTTTAATAATATAAATACATTTTTCTTTTACTTTTACTTCAGACATGCGGCGTGATGTCCAGGAAATCTTTCGTATGACCCCTCATGAGAAGCAGGTCATGATGTTCAGTGCGACCCTGAGCAAAGAGATCCGTCCCGTCTGCAGAAAGTTCATGCAAGATGTAATTACGCCTCTCCTACTTCTACCATGTCAACAGCTCCTTCCCTTCACAAGACCACCTCATATACACCTGAAAGAGATCCATTTATGGCCTCCCTGAGACATCGTAACACTAAATGCCCCTCTCTCCTGCCCGATTGATAATCACAGACTGTTAACTAATAGAGGCACAGTGAAAAAGATGTTAAGTCCTTAATCCCCGCCTCAGCTGGCAGCGCTGCGTCGGCATTTGGCAAACACAGTCACCCGTCCGTTTGGCCAACAGATAATGCACCATCCATCAGGCTCAGTCCTCTGTAAATTTAAATAGGTCTTTTAACAACCTTTGCTAAAGTCATGAAGAGTCCATTTTAAACAGAATAAGAGGATGTCTTTAAGGGAAGGATGTAGTGTATCTCCAAAAACACTTCAGGGCCATAAATCAAAGCATAAACACATCTTTCAAAATCATTTAGGGAGTTAAAAGAAGAAAAAAGACCCAACTCAAACGAAATCCCTCATATTTAAATAATACTTGACTCTCAGTATCTGTTTATCAAGACAAATTGCTTTAGTTCCTGCTCGACTGTAATTCCAGCCTGGAGATTTGTCCTCAAATAACCTTTAATTAAAAGAAGCACTTGTTGGAGCTTCATGAATTCTGTTGCCAGCTGCCAGAGACTCTCAAGGGGCACAAAACTAAAACCGATAAAGTATCGGCCCAACAAAGCAGGCCAGCTGCTAAAAACTACATTAGATTCACGACAAACTGGCACTCCAGGGCTGCAATTAATTACACTTTAACAAAGCAGACAGCACAATGAAATCATCTGAGGAATAAAGCGAAACAAAAAGATTCAGTCATTGGCGGCATAAATGAGTTCAGGTGGACCAGCCAATGATGGAACAGCTCTTCATCAGTCCAGCTTGACAGTCTGAGATTAGCACTGATTCTCATCTGCCCCCAAGAAAAAAGACAAACTGTCTGTCACTAAGTTAAAATCAAGGCAATAAAACTGTCCCGAAACGGAAAAGAAAGTATGCGCGGGTGTGAGGGACAAGAGAAGAGAGAGAAAGGGAGGATTAAGCTGCGGAAGACTGGAACGAGAGGGATGAGATGTTGAAGAAACTTAGAGGAGAGAGGAGATATGCGCGGGTGTAGATAGAGACGCTCTTGAAGAGCCGTTAGGTGGAAACTGAAACTGAAAGCCGTGACTCAGACAGAAACCATAAATAGTAAAATACAACTTTGAGCACCTTTTAAAAAATTCTGAATGACTTGTGAGGAGCATTGCCTTAAAGCAGCATGGCTTTACTACTTATTCATGAGCAAATCCCTGTTGCACCATAATATACTATACAATAATGACTGATTCAAACATACACTCTCATTTAATGACAGTTACTATACATAAATACTGTGCACATTGAGATGCTGCCTAATGTAATCCACTGATTTGAGGTTGGTAGACAATATAGTAAATTAGTAGTAACCTCATTAGTAGGTTGAAGACAATATAGTAAAATGAGCTTTAGACAGACCAGCTCAGCAGCAAATAGAGGATTGATTGACAGGAAGTGAAGATAGATTTGCCTAAACATCTCTAAGGTAAGTGCAAAGATGTGTGTTAGACACTAATAAAGGTGGAGTGTAGTGCTTTGTTAAGGGCCCAATAGTGATAGAACAGAATTGTCATCTCAGTAACTTTTACTTGGCCACCACTATTTGTTATTCTCCCTACAAAAGTTTTAGTAGCTCAGATCCTAAAACATGAGTCTCCCACATGCACAGATAGATTAGATTGAGGATGTTCTCTGTATATTTAATTAAGCAATCTGGTGGATGAATTTGGCCTTCTGAATTGATTTGTTAGAACATCCCACTGCTAAATGTGAGGTGGAGTATTTAAAGTCAACATGAAACAGCATTCATAACTCTAACTTCATAACTTTCTGAGTGAAATAGAATAGAAATAGGAAAGGGGGGGGGGGGGGGGCACGACTTGATTGGATGGTAAAAAGTGGACAGAACATACTGGGATGAACTTTGCAATCAACTGAAACACCACCAGGACAATTATACAAATAAAGGGATAGTTCACCCAAAAATGAAAATTCTGTCATTATTTACTCACCCTCAAGTTGTTCCATACCTGTGGGAATTTCTTTCTTTGGCTGAACATAAAAGATAATATTTTGAAGAATGTTGGTAACCAAACAGTTGATGGGCCCCATTGACTTGCATAGTATTTTTATTTTTTTCTTTACTATGGAAGTCAATGGGCCCGTCAACTGTTTGCTTACTCATATTCTTCAAAATGTCTTCTTTTGTGTTCAGCAGAAGAAAGAAATTCATACAGATTTGGAACAACATTAGGGTGAGTAAATGATGACAGAATTTTCATTTTGGGTGAACTATCCCTTTAAGACTAGTATGGTGGCTAAATTTTGAAAGTTCCTCATTTTAACGCCTCTTTTTTCAAATCTGTTAATTATCACAACCATAACTTACCACATTAACTGATATTAAATTACTAAAAGGCTGCATTTACCGTAGCCTAAAATAATAAGCGCATTTAAATGCACTTTAAAAAATAGTTTTCAGTCAGACAAAAGCAACTATTTGTATTTTTAAAATGATATGCAGATACTTTAGTCCAATTGAAATTGCTAGAACCTAGATAATGTGATTGTTGATCGGTGTCATCTAGCATATGTACACACGTCAGTCAGACTTTAATTGGTCTTATACTTGAGCCTCGTTCGGACTGTCAGTCCAAATCTGATTTTTGTGTATATTTTATTGGAATCCAATAATAATTAGCTAGTGTGAATGCAAAAAATCACATTAAATGTTGTTGTTTTTTTTGTTTTTTTACCAACGCAACATCATTGCCATAGAAACCAATGCAGATATCCTGGAAAACAAAAGAGCTCCACGGGATGGATACAAATCAGATTGTGTTGTGATACACAGTGTGGACAGTCAGTAATTTAGATCAGATTCCAATTGAAATACACAATTGGATTTGGACTCACAGTGTGAACATAGCTGTAATGACTCTATAGCTGTTTGGTTATTTTTTAAGGTTGCAATAAAACAAGTAGTGGCAGATCTTTTGTTTCGTATTGTGGCGCACATCCGAATGAAACAGATTATCAAAAAAGAAAAAAATGTAGGGTGAGGACTTTGCATCAGTTGTTATTTGGATCGCATTTAGATCTGCCTCTATCCAATCAAAAAAAAGTCCTATATTGTAATGAAAAAATATAGAATTTAATAAAAAATGGCGAGGACAAAAATAATGAAACATATGCACGGATGAATCATTCACAAAAAGATACATAAGATGCATTTAGAAAATAGATTATGAACTGATGAATCAACCACATTGAGAACAGGAATGTGTAAATAGGGTCAATTTTGATTCGTGTTGACTTTATACAACTTAAAACTCCTTACAACATATATTTTCATGTCATTTCCAAACTGCACATTAATTGGTAGTTTTACTTTGTGTTTTTCAAAAGATCTGTAGTTTTTGAACCTTTATTTAGAAACTGCACAGCTATGATTTTAGGCTTGATATTGGTAGCTAAAAGTAGTCTAGGACAGCAGGGTAGCATTAATCAACATGTTTGAGACAGTGTGTGTGTGTTGTGTCCTCATTGGCTTGGGATGGGAGGGGAGGGTGAATCTAACCCCCATCCCTTCTCTTCCTTCCCTTTTTCCTGCTGTTTCATAACTCTCTCCTTTCTAACACCATGTTCTCCTTCTCATTGTCGTCCCCTCCCCCACCACTGTCCTTTGCTAAAATCTTTATACCTCTTTTGTCCTTGTTTTTCTTTGTGTTCTGGTCTTTCTTTTCCCGTCCACATCGACACCCATTCCACCCATGCCGTCACACTCTCATAAATACCACTTCCTCTTTCACACCCTTGTAACATTATTATCTGCACCACCCATGTCTTGTCAACTTTCCTGTATGTGTCTTCACAAAATCTTAACCCCCTGAACCTGCACACTCCTCTCCCACCCTTCCTCACCTTCCCCCTGCTTCCACTGGTTGTCCTAGCCGATGGAAATTTTTGTGGACGATGAGACCAAGCTGACGCTTCATGGCCTCCAGCAGTACTACGTCAAGCTGAAGGACAACGAGAAGAATAGGAAGCTCTTTGACCTCTTGGATGTGTTGGAGTTCAACCAGGTATTTTGAGATTCCACCAGGACACACACACACAAAAGTCCCCAAGCACTGGTTAAATCTATTCAAATCGAGAGTGACTCGAGAAAGAGACCAGAGTGATTCGCTTAAGTTTGCAAATCTATTCACATCCAATTTTTTGTAATGTTTGCATACCTGAAAGTGACATGCACTCTGGTCATTCACAAGCTGTAATGCAAAATACAATTCAACCCATTTGAATACAGATTTAGTTTATGCGACTTAAATGCAAACTACAACCCACTGGAATGGAACGATGGAAGTAAACTTGTGTGAGGATAAAAGACAGTAGGGTTCAAAACTACATTGAAAATGGGGGATTTAAAATCTTAAACCTAGAAATAACATAATTGTATGCAATTGATTTACATATAGTTTGGGGTCTTATGCTCATTAAGGCTGCATTTATTTGATCAAAACAGTATAACAGTACAGTAGTATAGTAACAGTATTAAAATTAAATGAGCTGTTTTTTTTATTTTATATAAAAATATATTTTATTTGAATATATTTATATATATATGTCATTAATTCCTGTGATGTCAAACCTGAATTTTTTAGCAGCCATTACTCTAGTGTCATATGATCCTGATTTGCTGCTCAAGAAACATTTCTTATCAATATTGAAAACAGTAATATTTTGAGGAAACCATGATTTTCAGGATTCTTTGATGAATAGAACATTCAAAAGAACAGCATTTATTCGAAATCGTTTGTAACGAATGTCGTTACTGTCATGTTTGCTCAATTGAGATTATATATATATCACTGTCCACTATTACTTTCTATATTCCTTGTACTTAATATCAATAATATTAAAGGATTAGTTCACTTTAAGATGAAAATTACCCCAAGCTTCACTCACCCTCAAGCCACCCGTGACGTCAGTTACGCTTTTTGCGCAAGTTGAAAACGGAAGACGGAAGCTAGATATTTTACTTTATAACTTGTTAAATGTGGATATTTTTCTCACACAAATGCATCGCTTCACTTCAGAAGGCCTTTATTAACCTCCCGGAGCCGTTTGGAGTACGTTTATGATGGATGGATATGGATGGATGCACTTTCTTGAGCTTCATACTCGTCAGTCCCGTTCACTGCCATTATAAAGCTTGGATGCGTCAGGATATTTATTAATATAACTATAAGAATATAATATAAGATTGTGTTCATCAGAAAGAAGAAAGTCATATACACCTATGATGGCTTGAAAGTAAGTAAAGCTTGGGGTAATTTTCATTTTAAAGTGAACTAATCTTATAATAGCTCTTTATTTGAGTTGCTGGATGACAAAACTTCTTTTTAAGATTTTTTTTTTCATCAAGTGAGCAAAAAGATTAACAGATTAACCTACGCTATGGGTGAATTTTTGCACTTGGTTTGAAGTGGTCCATTGAAATTTGTTGTTTCGTTTTAATGATGAAAATTGGCTTGTACAGTGTTACAGCTGTTTAGTATTGCAGGTGGTGATCTTCGTTAAGTCGGTGCAGCGTTGCATCGCTCTTGCTCAGTTGCTGGTGGAGCAAAATTTCCCTGCTATTGCCATTCACAGAGCAATGCCTCAAGATGAAAGGTAGAAAACATTCACACATTTTGCACTTTAATGTTATAGTTAAGATGGTAGGATTTTATGGGGCTCATATCACATCTGTGATTATTATCCCAGACTAGCTCGATATCAGCAATTTAAGGATTTCCAGAGACGGATCCTGGTAGCCACAAACCTGTTTGGCCGAGGTATGGACATCGAAAGAGTCAACATTGCCTTCAACTACGACATGCCTGAAGATTCGGACACATACCTGCACAGGGTCGGTTCAGTTCTTGTGACAATAGCTTATGTCAAACAGCCAAATTATGGAATGGATTCACCTGAACAGCTTCAACTTTTCTCATTCCGTCAGGTTGCGAGGGCCGGCAGGTTTGGAACGAAAGGTCTGGCCATCACCTTTGTGTCAGATGAGACTGACGCCCGCACTTTGAATGATGTTCAGGACAGGTTTGAGGTGAACATCAGCGAACTTCCAGAGGAGATTGACATCTCGTCGTACAGTGAGTGTTAATATTCAATCTTTACAGGATGGTTTTAAAGGGATAAATCAGAAAAACATTAAATTCTCTTATGATTTATTCACCCTCATTTAAAAATATATAATGAAAGTGAAAGGAGATTGGGGCTGTTGAGGTCCAAAATGAGAACATTTGTATGAGGGAGACCAAATAATGACAGAATTTTAATTTTGGGTGAACTATTTCTTTAATGGAAAATTTAGAAATTGTCCAGATTTAGTTGTAATGTTTTGAGGGGGAAAAAAGGTCAAAACAGTCATATGTTATTGAATTTGTACAGTCATGAGTACTTGCATGATTTTCTCCTTGTGTATCCATTTCTCCTAGTTGAACAAACACGATAAAGATGACAACACACCAGGCAGCAGTTTCTTCAGAGGATGCATGGCACTGTAGCATTTGGTAGCAATTGAGAGTTTGTATTTCATATAGACTGTTATGGTGTTCGTGAATACTTAAAACAGCTCATATCACAGTGTTATCCTATATATTTTGGTGGGTTTCTTAATGCCTCCTCAGTAGTTCAGTTCTGTTTTTGCTTGTTAAAATGGAAATTATTTTATTATTTTTCCTCTCAATTTGAATCATTTTCCTTTTGGCTTGTATTTGAGTTTTAGTCATTTATAGTGAAGAGACATCATTTTTGTTTTCTGTGAGAGGAGGAGTTTTCATCATTGGACTATAATGGACCATACAGTTGATTACATTGATGTAAAAATAGTTTGAAAGTTATTAAACATATTAGCAGTATATCCTGAATGCTTGTTACCAGTAAAGTAGGTATCAACGAAATGTATTCAGTGTTTGTTCGATTGCCAGACAAATGGCCACTTTGTTTAAACTACTCAATGCTTGTTAAACCAAATAAATTATGTTTGTTTAATTTACAGACACTTTGTTTTCAAGTATTTAAACATTAGTGTTTTCACACTTGGTTCATTTCCAAGATCTCAGAGTTTTGGCTGATACCTGATCGCTTCCCCTGTTCCCTTGTGTAATTTATCATCAGCACAGTCCACTGTGGATTCCCAGGGCTCCATTTCACAATGTAGGTTACTAGCTATGTAAAGAACAACAGGTAGAAGTGTCAATGTGGGATCACTTTAAGTATTTTGTTTAAAGAGAAAGAAATAAACATCCCCTTCCATTTTCAATTTCCCTTAAACAATTAGACCCCTACGAAGGCACTAAAGGGACACTGTGATGGAAAAAAATACATATCTTAATGCTTTTGCGTTCTCTCGCAAAACTTTTGTGAGAGAACGCAAAATAATTAAAATTCGTTTTTCCTCCCATCTCATATTTTTCCTCCCATCACCATGTCCTTTTAAAGTTTCCGTAGCCCCTCATGTGACCCACAACAAAAACAAACAAATATAGAATTAGAACAAATATAGAACATTTAAAAAACACTTCAAATTAAACATATTTTTGTTTGATATTGACAGTTGTTTGGGGGATTATTTTATGGTGCGAACATTTTTTACTTTATTGTACTGAAAGGCTTAATAGGTAGCATAATATCTACTACTACTTTATTACTTTGCCATTTTAACTAATCAAGAGCTAAATAAAAAAAATGTGTATATTACACAAATGTATTTTTTTGACCAGTTTTAAAGTTATTACATTTTTGTTTCTAAAAACCACCCTTCTGCTGGGATCAGGATAATCCTGATTTGTCTTTTTGTTTTTTTAGATCAAAGGTATCCCAATCTTACTAAAATGTTTTGAACAACACAAACTGAAGATTTGATCCAGATCAAAACCAAGATTTTTGTGATCTAATCTGATTTCAGAATCCTTTTTTTCTTTTGAACAACCCATTTTCAAGATTT
The DNA here is from genome assembly GCF_019924925.1 of Ctenopharyngodon idella. Classification (NCBI taxonomy): domain Eukaryota; kingdom Metazoa; phylum Chordata; class Actinopteri; order Cypriniformes; family Xenocyprididae; genus Ctenopharyngodon; species Ctenopharyngodon idella. The sequence continues at coordinate 21,337,996 of NC_067238.1, forward strand.
TATCCAATCCGATAGCTTAAATCTGATCTGATTACTTTAGAACAACTGGGCCCTGAGCCTTAACGAAATCAGACCCTCAGAAGTCATTTACACCGTAAAGGTTGTGCAGAAGCACTTTTGAAGTGGCTTTTAGGTGTCTTCTCACAGACTCTTTAATGCTGCTCAGAGGTGGCATATATGCTTTTTCGCAGCAGTTACAACAGTAAACTGATACTAGGGACAAATGTGCACAAGAGCGGGCACAATTTAGTCTGGCTTTTAAGTGGCATTGCATTTTTACATTGAATTTTGAGCAGTCAAAGAACAGCATTAAATCAGCTGACTTGAAACTGGATCAATGGTGCTGGTTCTCGTGCTCAGCTGGGGGATCTGTGAACTGGCCCATCTTAGTAAAATGAATCCCATTAATTTACATTAGTTAATTCATTAACTAAAATGAACTAACAATGAGCAATACATATATTAATCTTTGTTAACATTATTTAAAAGAAATACAGCTGTTTATTGTTCATGTTTGCTCAGATCCATTAAATAATTTTAACAGCTTGACGTTTGATTTTAATAATGTATTTATAGTAAGATTAATAAATGTTTTAGAATTATTTTTTTTCTGCCTTTTTTCATGTTAACTAATGTAGTTAACTAATATCAACAAATGGATCAACCTTAAACTTAGTGATAAAATGAATAAAACTAAACAAAATTGAGTAACTTACCCAACACTGTTTGCAAATATGTTTTATTTTACATGGACTGAGAAGATGAAGTGGTTACAGTTGCTGTGCAACTTGATCCACATGAGTTGGATGTCCATCAACTGAACTTGTGTCATCACCGCATCGGGCGTTTCCAGCATAGACAGCTTTGTTTCAGTATAATAAGCCGACCTAGTTTTGTTTGCATAAATCTTGCCAGACTGAGCTGTTTTTGTTTTGAAAACATTTTGGTTTGAGACCAGCTGCTTACTAGAGCAAGTTTTCTGTCCCAGAACCACCTTTTCTGAGGTAAGAATTGCAAAACGTTTCCAGATTGGAATTTTCCCTTTTCAACCAACAGGAAGAGCTTGAAAGAGGTCTGACATCAGCTCTTTCAAACAGTTGTCAAGTGTGAAAAAATATCTACATTGAAGTATTAAAGTAAATTAATTTCAACTACTTGTCCTTGAGCTGAGGTGGCTATATGATCAACAAATTGATCGATCATGGCAGAATCCAATTTGGATAACAATTTGATTCTCTGCTGCCTATTTCCCAGCAAAGATTAAGCAATCGGATTTATGGCTATAGAAATGAACGTCCAATTCATCTAATCAGTAACACACATCCTTTGGCTTTTCTAAAGTTGCTGGTGGTGGTACAAGAACAGGAAAAGAACATAGCAAAGTCAACAGCAATGAGCCATGAGACAGGAAGTCAACAGGACACAAGAGGAGTGAGAAAGGAAATCTGGAGCGACAGAGACGTCAAAGGTGTCACAGTGGCGCCTGAATCAGTGTTGATGTTAGGGGGTTTAGACAAATGATCCCTAGAAGGAAGTTACCAGATAAGATAAACTGAAAAAAACAGCATATATGGTCAAATATCAAAATAGTCTGTTTTATTCTCAATGTAATAAAGTTATAAACATGTCAGGCAGTGGTTTCACACTTCTTCATACTGCATATGCATTAATATCAGATCATTTATCTCCCAAACATTTAAATACAGTACATTTAATTAAAATGTTTCATCTCATTTCTGGCCTACTGAAATCCATTCATTTCATCCGTAAGAACATGTAAAGCGATTTCTATGACCACTGGTTTTGCAACAAACCTACAACATCTTTAAAAAACAATGAGAGCTCTCCCAGGCCAGGAAGAGCGGTTAAAAGAAAAACAGGTTCAAGTACAGTACTTCAACAAAATGGCACAGAAGAGATGTCCAGAGATTTGGTATGTCAGTTACACAAGCCTTGAATAATTTCTGCCACAAGCTTGAACTTCATAGATTCAATGATGCTACATAAAAAGTCAAATTAACAAGTCTGCGCATTTATATGAATGCATTGATCAAACTGGACAACAATTATACACAATTTTCATTTATAATGATGTCAGGGACTAATAAAACTTGGACAAATGGAATTTAAACACTCCGATTGGTCTTTCAAAGGCTGAATCTCACGAAACTTGTGAAGAAACATCTGGATATTGGGTTGTTGTTTCTTCTTAATATATAATACAGTAATACTGAATATTACAAAAAAATAAAACTTTCAAAATCATTATCAGTAATGATAAATTGGGGAAAAAATATGCTAGTGATGAAAATGTCCAAAAAAATGAATGGCCCCAAGAACAGGCTTCATTTTTCTTCTGTATATATGGAAATATAAAAATATTTTCTTCTTTTGATTTTGGGGTGAGATGTGAGTTATCGTGAGATTCTCCCAAAAGACACTGTGGTAGGATAAAATATAAGACCTCTTGTATGCCTTTTGCATTGATGTTGAAACCAACAGAAAGGTCAGTATGTTCAAATAATAATAATATAAAAAAATCTGATCATTTTTCTCCATATCAGAATGAGCGATTCTGCATAGGAGCTGTTTGCAGCATAACTCCACTATTTTCTCTGAGGGAAGATTGTTGCATGATTGCTGCGCAAATACAATGCACCACCTTTTGTGCTGTTCCCAGCATGCCTGGAAGTTCTTCCATGACAAAACAGCAGTTATTTTATACTCACTTCTTAGCGTTAAGCTTTTCTCTACTTTTTACACCCTGCCTCTGTTTTCTTTGGTTTGAGAGGGCGTTTCTCTCCTCCTGTACTTGTAATAATAGTTGTGAGTTTTCTCTTTCTCGTCTTTTGTGGTCTAAACCTCATCCTCCTCAGCTCCAGCTGGTGTCATATTTAGTCCAGCCCTCAGGGGGAGCCAGATAAATTCTTCGTCCACGGGATATAAAGCTGACTACGCCCCTGTAACCGGCACGGGGAACCCCTGACTTCAAGTCGTCCATAACTCCCAAGTTGCGGGCCAGCACTTTAAAGCTGTCTCTGCTGGAGTACTGTACTCGAAACGGCCCAGAGCCTTTCAGGCTTCCACCTTGCTGTAGTTCCTCCACTTTCACCAAGGGGGCGCTATATACTTCCTTTTCAAAGGTTTCATCGTACTTCTCCCTGACAAGGTAGGACAAGTCCAGTTTAGTGAAAGGCACAAATTCAGCATTGAGTTTTATGTAGCGCAGATACTGGTCAAAAAATTGACCCAAACTGACGCCTTTCCGGCCAAAAGTTATAGTCCTTGAGATCTCAGGACGAATGCACGAGCGGTCCTTCCGCTGCTCTGGGTGCCGCATCCAGTCGTCCCAGAATGCCTTGGGCCACTTGGGCTCCAACTCAGCCCAGACTTCCTTCAAAAGCATCCATCCAAGGCCAGGAAAGAAATCTGTCCGGTAAAGGAGGTCAGCCTTGCCCGGGTCGACCAGCCCATCCCGTCCATTATCATTCCAGGCGGAAATGCACCACAGAGTTGGATCCGATCTCAATATGGGGTAGAGTGCACGGAAATACTCAAAAAAGTCTGGGGCCACCTACAAAATGAAATGAAAGCAGTTTTAAGATATTAACAACTAATGATAAACAAGACACTATTTCTAAATTATCTGGACAGAAATGGCTAGTTCACTCAAGGTCCTGGCAGTCTAGATGTGTTCAAAGGTGGTTAGGTGAACATGTGTTCAGCCAGCTGGCTGTTTTATAACAATGTAAAAAAATGTGTTTGGGCCTTAGGGAATCTCAATGGTGCTTAACTATGATGCTCAGTAGAGCTTTAGAGTTAATCCACTGACCAGTTAAATGTGCTAATCAAAGTAAATAAGTACTATAACTGAAAAATATATCAAAGTCACGTGGCGACCAACAAATCTGGTGCAACCAGCATGCAGAAAAAAGTAAATATTATATTATAGAGAGGACCCTGCAGAAACTCATGACTGCTTATTAAAGACAGTTATATACTCTTTGTGATTTTTTAATGACAAGGCATTTTTATTGCAGGTTGTAAAATGTCATGTGGTGTAATTCCCCCAGATTTTTTTTTTTTTTTTTTTTTTAATATTATAAAATCATATAAAAACAACATGAATACAAAGAGTACACTCCTAAGAACTTGTTTTAAACTATATTATTAAAAAAATTGTCCATGCCATATTGATGGACAACTGTTATTCGTCACTGACTCAGACATTTGACTCCATTTCCCCTTGAGTTTGGAGGTTTACCATTTCAACAAAAAAATGCAAATTCAGCACTGCCACGACTGCCATCAAAGCCATCACAGGACAAAGTAAAGAGTTTGCAAAAAGAAAAAAACATGTTTGCCTGAATACCAAAGTTAAACAAGGACCTTGATCCTTTCCTTTAGAGAAATCATGACAACAGAACTGGAGCTTTACCACTGTCCTATTAATGGGTTTTTTGGGTGCATATTAGACTTTTTAATCAGTTCACCTGTGAGAATTTCAAAGGAAAGGGTTCAGAAATGTGCAAATGAAAATATTCCCTCTGAGCGAGAGACAAGCTCTTATCAAAATTCCTCTCCATGAATTATAAAAGAGAAAAAATGTGACTTCCTTCCAGATGTGGTACTCTCATTAAGCAGATCTGGCTAACCTATAATGATGCTCAGATGCATGATGTATATGACAACATTGAGTACTAATCATAAATGAAAACATATTCATGATCTTACCTCCAGGTCATCCTCCACAATGACCACTGTGGAGTAAGCAAAGACATTGAACACTTGGTTCAGAGCCCAACGGTAGTGCCTGGCGATCTTGTAGTAACCCTGGAACTTCCTGTGATCAGGTCGCACTGGAATGTCTGCAAGATCCGGTTGGCTAATGTGGGTTATCTGACTGCCATAGGAGCCAATCACCCTTGCCGTATCTGCATGGCCACAGTCCTGGCTGACAATGATCGGGTAAAGCTCAGCAGAAGGACGGTGCTGTATCAATTTATCCAAACTCCTCTTCACTGTTACTCTGTCACAGGCAATGACGAGAATTGGGATAATGATTTGAGGGTTTGGCTTAGTAAGGCCTACTTCATTTTCCACCATTTTCTTGTTCTCTTGGTCTAGTTTCTGCTCCTTCGTGACCAGCTGAGGTGGCGTAACCATTATTGTCTGTGTATTTTTTGTAACAGTTTTTGTATCATCTACAATTTTATGACTTCGAGGAACTGCAGGAATCTGCTGAGGTTTTTTAGGCTCCTCAATGTTCTTCTCATCTTTTGTGTCCTCAGATTCTCTCTTTCCCAATTCTTTCCGCTGTTCCCATAGTTCCCTGTGACTCTGTATCTGTTTGAGGAGTTTCTTTTGAGTCTCCAGTTCTGATTCTACTTCTTCGGCCAATCTGATCACTTCGCCGGCCAATCCGTTAGCTCCACCCACTTGTGCTTTTCCAGCTCCCCATTCCTCACCGGCCCCTGGTTCAGCTCCGCCTCCCTCACCAAGTCGGCCAATGGGAGGCCTCCCCCATAAAAAGAGGAGGAGCAAGGCGTTCCAGGCAACAAACAGAAACGCTCCACACAAAATAAGAGATCCTTTTTTGCGAACCATGGCCCAGTGACACCACACAAGGGACCGTAGTGAGGAAAATGCTATAAATAGGGGGGGAAAAAAAAAGATATAAATTTAAAGATAACGATAAAACCAAAACTAAATAAATCAGACAAGAGTGAGGCACAGAACAGATAAGGCCTGTTTAATGCCTTATGATGCACATCTTTTTGTATTTACATGTATTTACTGATTTTGATCAAATAATAGCAAGAATAAAGAAAATCTGCTGCATCTGAGAAACATTATGTTTACTTAGTATTGCTCACAATATTCATAGAAAAACTGTGTTTGGCATAAAGGTTGAACACTTAATTAAGACCACTAATTATTTTAAGTATTATTTTACTAAGATATATTTAGTTTTGGTAATTATTTTTATTTTTAATGTTATATACACTTATTGGCCAATTCATTAGGTACACCTGTTCAACTGCTCGATAACACTAATATCTAATCAGCCAATCACATGGCAGCAACTCAATGCATTTATTCATGTAGATATGGTCAAGATGATCTGCTGAAGTTCAAACTGAGCATCAGAATGGAAAGAAATGTGATTTACATGACTTTGAACGTGGCATGGTTGTTGGTGCCAGACGGGCTGGTCTGAGTATTTCAGAAACTGCTGATCTACTAGGATTTTCACACACAACCATCTCTAGGGTTTACAGAGAATGGTCTGAAATAGAGAAAATATCCACTGAGCGGCAGTTCTGTGGCTGAAAATGCCTTGTTGATGCCAGGGGTCAGAGGAGAATGGCCAGACTGGTTGGAGCTGATAGAAAGGCAGCAGTAACTCAAATAACCACTTGTTACAACCGAGGTCTGCAGAAGAGCATCTCTGAATTCACAACACATCAAACCTTGAAGCAGATTGGCTACAGCAGCAGAAGACCCCACCGGTGCCACTCCTGTCAGCTAAGAACAGGAAACTGAGGCTACAATTTGCACAGGCTCACCAAAATTGGACAATAGAAGAATGGAAAAACGTTGCCTGGTCTGATGAGTCTCGATTTCTGCTAAGACATCCAGATGGCATAAACAGCATGAAAGCATGGATCCATCCTGCCTTGTATCAATAGTTCAGGATGATGCTGGTAGTGGTGTAATGGTGTGGGGGATATTTTCTTGGCATACTTTTTTGCCACTTAGTACCAATTGAGCATCATATAAATGCCTACCTGAGTATTGTTGCTGACCATATCCATCCCTTTATGACCACAGTGTACCCATCTTCTGATGGCTACTTCCAGCAGGATAACACACCATGTCACAAAGCTCAAATCATCTCAAACTGGTATCCTGAACATGACAATGAGTTTACTATACTCAAATGGCCTCCACAGTCACCAGATCTCAATCCAATAAAGACCTTTGGGATGTGGTGGAACGCGAGATTTGCATCATGGATGTGCAGCCGACAAATCTGCAGCAACTGCGTGTTGCTATCACGTCAATATGGACCAAAATCTCTGAGGAACGTTTCCAGAAAGTTGCTGAAACTATGCCACAAAGAATTAAGGAGAGCTTGATTTGAAAATATATCATAAATAATACAATAATTTGATATTAAAGATATATTTAAAAATTAATTAATAACAATAATAATTATTATTATTAAATTATAAGATGTATATATTTTTATATATTAAAATGTAGTTTTTACAGGCTTTACAGTGTCAGTGTTAACCCTGTCTAAGGTCCATTACGATTAGAGTACACAACAACCGATGCAAGTAATGTATAAGCAAGAATTTCTGTCATTTGAAATTCACTGCAGTTGTGATGAATTGAAGCCAGTTACCCACAAATCAACCACAATCTTGTGATGGCTCCAACTACATTTATCACTGCATGTCTTGTCTTTACATCATGTCAAAGTGGTGTTTGGATGGGAAATATTGGGCCATGTAAAGAAGTTTATCGCAGTATGATTACCCTTAAATCTTTCATTCACTAACAGTCTCGCCTATATTTCATCTGTACAACAGCTGCCTTCATCTCGAACACAAATTAGAGTATTTCATTCACCCTACTCCACAGGAGGGCTTTAGGAAGTACAAACTTCCCAGCATGCTTTGAAAACTATGCAAACCCAGCTCTTGGCAGGCTGAGGGCACTCCAGAGTAATTAAAACTGACAGTTTGATCAGACCGCCGTGCGCCATCATTGCGAGAGAGCACTCCGTAATTATCATGACAGTCAATGATTTTTTTTTCACAGTCGGGTGAACTGAACCAAAAATCACCACTAAGATATCACGCTAAACCATTCTGCTGTGCTTTTCAGAGAAATTCTGGATCCCAATTAGCTGATGCGTTTCATGACCCCACATGTCTTTGGGCAGCAGGGGCATGCTACTAACAAGAGCTAGCCTATTTTTTCTAAGTCAGCCAGACCAACATAATTTGTATACCAGAAAGGAATTTCCTTCTAAATGAGGCCTACAATTCCCAAGAGTGAAATTCAGAAAGATTCGGTCTATATGATGTCAGTTTCATTACAGTGCCAACAAGTGTGGTTACCATTGTGTCGTGATCTATGAACAGAAGTCTGTCATTGGCAAAAGAAAAGTCTCTACGCGCTGCCAGCCAGGCAGAACTGAACATCCGTCCGCCCTAAAACAGAAACGTGGCATTGCCCAATGGTTCCTGTGTGGATTTACGAGATCATAAATTTGCTTTGAGTAAGCACTTTTTCATTAGACTCAAACCCCATGGCACTCATGAAGGATGGCAAAAATTATGTAGGCACTATCCATGTAAGAAAAACAACATTATCCAGGTGGACTCTAGCACTGGATACTGAAATTGAGAAAGACAGAAACTGACAGTATTGATCCCTCAGAGGAAATACAAGTGCAAAGGTCACATGGAGTCTAATAATCTAATTAATTACTAACTGTAATTTTTACTAGTGGACACCTGGGTTTTTTCACAAGCCGATTTTTTTAGTGTTTTTGAAAAGAAAAAAAAGTCTCTTATGCTCACCAAGGCTGCATTTATTTGATCAAAAGTACAGTAAAACAGTAATATTGTGGAATATTATTACAATTTAAAATAACTATTATATTTTAAAATGTGATTTGTGATGCCAAAGCTGAATTTTCAACAGCCATTACTCCAGTCTACAGTGTCACATGATCCTTCATAAATCATTCTAATATGATTTACAGCTCAAGAAATATTTCTTATTATTATCAATGTCGAAAACAGTTGTGCTGCTTAATATTTTTGCAGAAACAGTGATATATTTCTTCATGATTCTTTAATGAATAGAAAGTTCAAACGTTTTTATTTAAAACAGAAATATTATTTTCAGACCTGTAGATCATTTGCTTTGTTCCAAAGCAGGGATTAAAATTATTACAATGTTACAATTTCTTCTTGGTCCGGTTTGCTTTTACAAGGAACCATTTCTAAATGGACAAAATCACTACATTGTGTACGGTCATTATAATACTTTATAATTTTGAGCATGAATCGAGGCTTTGTCGAGACAACACTCTTACATCGTACCTATTTTTAAGAAGAGCAATCAGGCACCGTTTTAAAATGAAAAGGTGTGCTTTGACTTTGCTCAAGGTTAACCCATGATTCATTTTCAAAGGCATTATCAAAAACAAACACTGCTGCTTTTCACGCAGTGCTCGTAATTACCCATTATACATACTTCAGGACCACCACTTTCTGGCGAACTCGGACTGATTGTTTTCAGATCTAAATGCAATTGCCATTTTCATATATGACTAAATGAACCGAACTAATGGAGAACATTAGTTCCGAAACAAATGCTCCAAACGAGCCAGGTGTGAAAACACTCTAAAAGACTTTACTGTCACTTTTGCTCAATTTAATGTATCCTTGCTGAACAAAAGTATCAATTTTCTTAAAAAAAAAAAAAAAAAAAATAGTAATAATAATATCTTACTGACCCCAAATTTCTGAACAGTAGTGTACATGCGCATAGATATAATAATATTTAACAATAGCATATGAGATGTACACAAAATTGCAGAAATTAGCATTAATATAATCTCTCAAATAAATCTGTTCATTATATAAAGTGATCGTGTCTCTTCAGAAGACTTATTAAATCACTTGATTCATATAATTTATTTTACAATCTCTTTATAAACATTTTGAACAGTCAGAGTAATGGGTGAATAGCCTTTCAATGGAGGAACAGAAATCAGATTTCATTAAAATATCTTCAATTGTGTTTCGAAGATGAACGAAACTCTTACGGGTGTGGAACGACATGAGAGTGAGTAAACGATGACAGAACTTTCATTTTCGGATGAACTCTTCCTTTAATCTAAAGAAACAAGGTTAAAAAAAAAAAAAAAAAAAAAAATGTAACAGTCTGCATCTGAAGCACTGAAGCAAAATCTTTCCACAGGAAATCTACAACTAAAACAACCTGCTTTCCTTTCTGACATTAGTCAGATACTGTCCAGCTAGTAAAATAAACTGTTCAATGACAAAGTCCATTCATTGTTTGTGACAGACACTGAGCCGCACACAAAAGTCAATACGGGGTCATAAGACTGCTCATCATTCTATGCAGTCCACACATGTAACACTGTGAGCATCGATTCAAACATTGATTAAAATGCATTTCCATTTCATATAACACTAGTTTTTAAGGGTTAAACAACACTACGGAACAGCTTAAGAGTTACAATGTGACAACGGACATCAAAAGACAACCTAATAAAGTGCTTTGCACAGGAAAGGTGTCTGCTGTGCCATTAATAACCTCAGTAATCTTCTGGCAGCAAGCAAGTAACTAATCTCCACTTAACCCTGTTAGTAAAGATGTCTAAGGCTAACTTATCTGTACTCACTCACAAAACTACAATCAGCAGGACAGATGGAACCATTTAGGCCTTGATAGGTCTGAAACTCGCCTCATCATGCTTTTTCCTGAGGAATAAACAAGATAGAAACACAACCAGTTCCCGGTTGCGCCTGCACACATGCTTTAAGTGTAAAATTTCATCAAAAACACCTGGAATCAGATGTGTCCACTAAACACAAGACTTTTTAACTGGCAAAAGACAAGATTGTACATACAAAGATTTCAAAAGAAAGAACGTTCCGAATGAGTAATAGAGTAAAACATTATATATACAAAAAGCAAGAGACGCCCAGAGACCACAAAGTAAAACAGAGATCAGCCACAATGTAAAACAAGACGCACAAAAGGTGCTTATTTTGTAATGGATCATGTGGAACAGATAAGAGGTATTGTTAAGCATTACCTGGACACAGAGCAGACTATGTTTCCACGTCTCTCCCCCAACTATTCACAAGAAGCTGATCAGCTAGAAACAGATGAGCGAAAGGGGAGGGGAATAGAAAGGAAAGGGGAGGGAAGTACTGTACCCATGTAAAGAGCCAACACTGCCAGTTAAAGCTCCAAAGAACTTTTAACACCCTCCTTCACTCGCATTAACACATGTGACACCCTGAAAGGTTCATTCACTCACTTATGGAAGTTCAAGATGGAAGTTCAGCTCTGAACATGAAGGAACTCATGTTTAGAAATGTTGGGTTCAACTTGAGAATAAGATGTAGAATTACAATTAGATTTTCCTACTAAAATGCACCATGGAAACCATAATTTTCTACATAATTTTTTATTATTGCTACAGTTATAGTTACTAAAATAAAACGGTGGGAACTTGACCTTAGCCAACACTGAAAAATTATAGGAATATTTTCGTAGGCGATCTCATTTTCATTTCTTATGATTATACAGATTAATACAGTCAGTTCTGGTTAGTGTTATTAAGGTAACTGTACAATAAGGTTCATTAGGTAAACATTAGTTAATGTATTAACTGACAACTGTAAAATCTGAACTAACCATGAGCAATACATTTGTTACTGTATTTACTAATTTTCATTAACGTTGTTCATGTTAGTAAATGTTGAAATTAACATTAACAAAGATTAATAAATGCTGTATAAGTGCAGTTCATTATTAGTTCATGTTAACTACTGTTAACTAATGAACCTTACTGTAAAGAGTTACCAGTATTATTTACTATTACAGTATTTATTAATATTTTGAGTTTGCTTTTATTTTTTATTTTAAATTTTACATCAAGTTTTAGTATTTTGTTATGTGCTTTGTCATTTTTATTATTTTTTGTTAAATATGTCTATACATTTTCAGTCATTACAGTACTTCAAATTAAACTTCAGTTCATTGCAAAGGCAACACTTCTATTTTTCAAGTTTTTTTAAGTTCAAGATTTCCATCTAATATTTAAATTTTAACCCTTTAGAGCCTGAAGCTAAATTTTTAATTCAGCTTCATTTCAATGAACACAAATGGTTGTTAATAGTTTTAGTTAACAATAATAACGCTGATCCTGGTCCTTGAATTTGATTGGCCGAGCTCTGAAAAATATTTATTAATATTTTTTAGATTTATTATAATTACACTTCTTCTATTTTACATGTTATTTGCATACTGTATTGCATATTACTTTACATTATAATTATATTAGTTTTTTTATAATTATCCATAATAGGGACAACTAACTACAACTCGCATGATTTTTATTTTTAACAAAGCGCTTAAGAAACAAAGAATTACACGACATGAACACAACTGATTCTCATGTGTTTGTCTGAGGGGTAAAGTAGAGTGTTAAGTTAAAGTGTAAGATGACGTGGCATCATGGTTTAACTTGTACATGTTTGACCGGTTAAGTGCGTGAGTCGCATAGCTGAGGTCTGTCATCACAAACTCTAGCAGAAGGTCCAGAACACAGTACTGACTGGACATGATGTTAAAGGTTCAACTGGACCGACTTCCCCTTATAATCCTCAGAAAGAGATCACCTACTGCACTAAACCTGCCTGAAGCTACAACTCGTGCCAGAATATGAGGGTCATCTTGAGAAGTATGTATTCATAGACGCATTCTGGTCTTTAATATAAACAGTTTCGCATTCACACTGGGAAAATCACAGTGGTTTTTAATATAACAGTGGCTAACACTTAAATACACAACACAAACCACGACCGCTCTCACCTTTCATCATCTCTGAACAGGATGGGGTTAAACAGCGGTATGGCCGTGACCGAGGAGATGGAGACCGTCAGAATAAAAGCTTCACTTTTCACTCTTCATCATCATCCTCATCGGTCGCCTTCACTCGGCGCTGCTGTCAATATTCGGCTTTCTCCATTCCTGCAGCTGTCGCCCATTTCCCTCTCTACCCGAGTGTGTGTGTGCTCTGTCCCGCTCCGTGTTTTACATCCGCTAAGGTCTGCAGAAATCTAAGCTGGCGAGGTGAGGACGTGCGGTTTCGGACTCTTGTTTAAACGTCCGTCTTTGCAGTTATGCACTGATGGAGAGCTTCATTTGACGCCGCCGCTCTGTGTGTGTACAGTCAAAGCGATTCTCCACTTCCGGATTGACTCATTAAGTAGGACCCGCCCCCCTCGCGCTTCCCTCCCCTTCGCCATTTCCCTAGCAACAAGATGCCTTAGCAACCGTCGCGAGGTGGTGATGGGCAGATGAATGATTGTTATATCTGCAATAAATTCATAAAGAATGAATCTCACGAAAACAAAAATGTCTGGGTTATTATCAACCCAATATCAAAAGATAAAGAAATAAATGTATATTTATTTTAGCCTATTTTGGGGATTTGTTTTACATTGTAACGTTATTATTATGACAATCAAGAACATGTAATGCAAAAAAAAAAGTTCATTAGTGTATCATTATTTTTTTTAAATAGACCATAAGTTGACCCTACTAGGTTTGAAATCTCAATCAGGGGTCAAATTGACCCTTATTGGATTCAATACAATTTCCAAAAATCACACTGAAAAACAACAACAAAACCTGATAAAATAGCAACAAAGTTGCATGGTCTTTTCTTACCTATCATGACATGGTATATGGAGTGAAATGTAGAGCGGGACTTGATTTTTCCCATAGGAAATTGATTGGATCATTGGATCGTTGTTGTTTGCTATTGCTGTGATCTTCTGTGAGTGACAGGTTCTGACCTCACACCAGAAACACATTAAAAGGGCATATGAATTTTAAAAATGAACAATGTGCACAGATAAATCATTTATAATACTGCAATATTCCATAAAAAACAAGAATTGTCAATTTTGATGCTTCTTACACATTACAAATAAAAAATAAACATGCTTGAGAACATATGAATATAAATGTGACTATTATAAACAGTATTGCAACAATTTTTTTAAACCTTAAAAAAAAAAAAAAAAAAAGTAATATTTTATACAGTAGAAGTGTGGAAAAGCTTTTCTTCTGTGCTTTCCTAAAGCTCAAAACTGTAGAGAGTGCACTAGCAATGCCAAGATTATGGTTTGAATTCCAGCAAACAGAAAAAAAGAAACCCGCAAACATCATAATCATATATAAACATCTTGGATGACGTGGGGGTGAGTAAATTATCAGGAAATTTTAATTCTGAAGTGAACTAATCCTTTAAAGGCAGTGCAACAAATACTACCATGATGCAGAAATATTTTACTATTTAAACATTCATTGGTGTTTGGTCTTTTTCACTATTTATTTTATTTATTTATTTTTTCAGTATAAATGTGCCCTTTATCTGAATAGTATATATGGCTTTTTCATGGCTTGCTATCTAAATGCACAACATTTATGCTAAGTTCTGAGTTTTAGAGGTCTTCAAATGAGAACCACCAGTCGTGTTGCTGGCCAGGTCTGCATGTGTATGACATTTCCTCTTTTGGTAAAGAGCACTTGTTCACTGTTACTCCAGAAATTAAAATGACTCATTGCTCATATTTCATTACCAGCACAATGAAAAAACACATTACTTTTCAGAAGACCCTTGACCGTATTATCGTGACTCCATCGAAGAAGAAACAAACATGGTAGATTAGAAGGAATCATGAAATTGAGAACAACACACAGTATGACCTAGATGAGAATGCAACTGATGGGGAAGATATGAATGATGAAGAAGAGCTCCCTGCTGAGATATTTTTCATCCAGAGATTAGGCAACAATGACACAATTAACAATGAGGACACCTACTGCATACACACAGAACTGTCTTGTTTTGACATGTGCTTGTGTTTGATAAGGTTAGTATGTTGCATAACAGAGATAATGTAATTGATATAAAATGTAGCAACATTAGGACTGTGTAATAATAAATATGTAACCAAACCACAAAATCTGATTTTTACAATCATTTTAACTCTGGTATTTACAAATACAGGTTGAGATAAATGTTAGTGGTTAAATTTTGAATGGGAACAGTATAGCCGTAATACTATATGTTTTATAATAATAGTAGCCTAGGCCTTGTAGTAGTAGTAGTAGTACTGGGTGATAAACAGTATCATATGCAATAAAATTTACGTCGATAGTGATGATAAGCTCTTGACATTTTTACTCGATATGGATTAATCACACAGCAGAAATAAACACGACAACAGCCAGTCAGTGCATGTTCCTAATAAGTGATTTCTGCGTGTATTTGTGTGAATAAATGGTGCGGTTTCGTCTGATACACAAACTCACAAACATAACAGTCACAGTGCTTTCAGCGTCAGGAAAGCATTTCCTTCTCCATTACTGGTAAATGAATATCATGATAAGTATCGATATGGCATGATATGGAAAAAAATATTGTGATAATATATTTGGCCATATTAGCCCTAAGTAGTAGTAGTAATACATACACATACCTTTTATAATAATAATAATAATAATAATAATAACAATAATAATAATAATAATAATATACATAATAATATATACATATTTATAAAACGGTTAGCTCCTGTCCTTGATTCTGATTGGTCACGATAAAACACGGCTATGACCGCTTCACCCAACGGTTCTGTGTATCACTACATAACACCCTTAGCAACGCAAACTGTTTGTTCTCAGTGTTGTTCATTGAAGCTTACTGTAATATGTTGAAGAGTATTGTGAGAATGAGATTGAGTGAGCGAGTTTATTACCTGCATTCAGATTCAGCATTTTCCTTCAGGTCAGTCCTATGTTCATAATAAAAAATCTGTTTAAATGTCCGATGTATTATCTTGTCCTTTTAACAGTTAAGGGGTTTTCCCATGACTGGCAGCGCTAGTCAAAGCATTTCAGTTGCGTCTTGTTCCATGTTCACAACAATTCAGTCTTTTCAATGTAAATGTCTTCGCTACTGACTGACACACTCATAAAGACAGTCTTTGGGGCCATTCAAACAGAAGGCCTCTTTGCGTCTAAAAAAGCGCTCAGGAATGGTTTTAAAAAAAGCGCAGCGTAGAACGTGAGGGTCTCGAGATGCGCTTTTGAGACATGATGCAATAACGACAATAACGGAAATAATAGAATAGGCAAACAGCAGAATTGATAGATACGAGTTTTTTTGACATGGAAAAAAAAAAGAAAAAAGATAATAATGAGCGCCTCCTCCGCCATGTTGCCATCAAATAAAACAGTTGTCATGCCAACTTGCTACTGTAAACAGAAGCTCGCAACGCTTTCCCCGCCTCCGAGTTCTTCTGATTGGTCCACTGTTTTGGAACTGACATTGATGAGCGGCGCTGCGTGTAAAAGTTGAAATTCTTTTACCTTGACGCGGCGTCTTAAAAACGCGGCGCTCACATGTGAGGCACTGCAAAAGACATGAGACGCGAGCGTAATGGTCATGCATGTCCGTCAAGTGCGTGTTTACATAGAAAAACAATGGAAAAGTAGCGCATTGGAATAGAAAAACGCGTTCTGTGTGAATGGCCCCTTTGCCGCCATCTAATGGCATAATAATGTAACTTCTGTTGCTGTTCACAGTCAGGGACTATTTTTTCCGGCAGAAGGAAGGCTTTTAGTGAAGGTTTACTTCATGAAAGTTGCGTTAATACATATTTTTGGCTTTAATATTTGTATTGTGTGGTAACCGTTTTATAAAAGCAATAAGGTACTCAAGGTTGGTGCTATATCGTGAATAAGTCACAGCTGAAGGGCGTTGCAACCCCTTCAGCCGTGACTTATTCACGATATGGCACCAGCCTTGAGTACCTTATTGCTTACGTAATATCATTGCATAATGTATTACATGCATTACATAATAAAACGTGTTTTTAAAACTTGTTTTTTTCCTTCATATCTAATGGAGAGCATATAACTGATTAATTAATGAAGCATACTGTAGATGAGGTGTTTATTTACAAAAAAAAAGCCTTTTTTAAAAGTCTTCTTATGTATTTCACAAAATTTGATATGATGCAAACAAGGTACACAAAAGCAAAATGATTCATCAAATGTGTTATTTGTTAATTAATTTATTTTACATTTATTTTACATCCAAAAAAACATAATAAATATGCACCAGACATATTTTTTTTTGTTGCATAAAGCAGTGACTCATTGTCTATTTCAAGGCATCTTTATCAGATTTGCTAAAAGAAAAAAAGTATTCTTTCCATCTGGTTATTGAATGCCTTTAGCATTTGGATCAATGTGTCCATTAGACTTCTTTCCTTATTTCTTCCAAAGCCAAAAGTTGGTCCTCAATGTTCTTCAGCTCCTGCTTCATAGCTGTGATCTGGTTATTTTAGAACACAATAAATGTATGCAAGCTCCTTCAGCTGTATATATTATCTATTGACAAGAATGTAGCTTTCTCATGGGATATACCGAATGAAGCATATGCAGTGCATGCATAAACATTTCAAAGCACATAAATACATGTGGATAAGCTCATATGGAACTTTAGTAACACAAAATGAATAATGTTTTCAGTGGAATTGCAAGAGTGTATGAAAACAGTGTGCAATGAGGCTTGCAGATAAGCCTCATGCATTTCAAGTAACATGGAAATTTGGTTTTCAAATTTCTTTTTTATGTATAGGTGGGTGAATCTCACAAAAAGAAGTCCATGTCATATTTAACCTCAATATCAAAACAAAAAAGTTACAATTGAAGTTACAACTGAAGCCTTTTTTCATTTATTTTTGCATTGTGAGATTTCTGTCATGACAATTAAATTGTTTGCATCACAATAATGATAAAATAATGTCACAACGCAAAAAAGAAAAGTTCCTACAATAGTCTTCATTGTGTAATATGATCTGTACAGATTTTATGAGGTAAAGCTTCCCATTATCCTCTGTACTCACCTTATTCTCCGTCTCTTGTCTGACTTTATCAGGTACTTTTTCTGTGTAGTTGGGCACGTAGGTCCGAGCGAGGGCTTGCTTAAGTTTGGAAGCCAGCTTTTCTTTGCGCTGAGAGAGAATAGCTCTCTGTTTGTCAGCATTAATACCATTCTAATTGTTGACACAGAGAGAGAATGAGACATCAGCAGTGTATATATATAGAGGCATCCTTACTTTAGAAAGGAAAATCTTACTCTGCATTACCTGGACACTCAGATGCAAGCGGATGGAATGATCCACCACCCCTACAGCACTGGTCTTAGGTGGAGGAGAGTCAGTGAAACCTCCCTCTGGACAGTGCAGATGAAATGCTGAGATTCGGCCCAGCGTGCAGATAGCAGATCTGAAGTGCAGAAGAGTCTCAGCCTGATCTGGTCCACACACTGCCCACACTAGAAGACACAATTTTTATACATCACATGATGAAAGATTTAATCTACTATATAGACACACTCACCGACCACTTTATTAGATACACTTGTTCAATTGCTTGTTAACGCGAATATCTAATCAGCCAATCACATGGCAGCAACTTAATGCATTTAGGCATGTAGGCAATCTTCTGAAGTTCAAACTGAGCATCAGAATGGGGAAGAAATGTGATTTAAGTGACTTAAGTGAACGTGGCATGGTTGTTGGTGCCAGACGGGCTGGTCTGAGAATTTCAGAAACTGCTGATCTACTGGGATTTTCAAACACAACCATCTCCGGGGTTTACAGAGAATGGTCTGAAAAAGAGAAAATATCCAGTGAGCGGCATTTCTGTGGGTAAAAATGCCTTGTTGATGCCAGAGGTCAGAGGAGAATGGCCAGACTGGTTCAAGCTAATAGAAAGGCAGCAGTAACTCAAATAAGCGCTCGTTACAACCGAGGTCTGCAGAAGAACATCTCTGAATGCACAACACGTTGAACCAGATTGGCTACAGCAGCAGAAAACCACACCGGGTGCCACTCCTCTCAGCTAAGAACAGGAAACTGAGGCTACAATTCACACAAGCTCAACACAATTGGACAATAGAAGATTGAAAAAACGTTGCCTGGTCTGACGAGTCTCGATTTCTGCTGCGACCTTCAGATGGCAGGGTCAGAATTTGGCATAAACAGCATGAAAGCATGGATCCACCCTGTCTTGTATCAACGTTTCAGGCTGCTGGTGGTGGTGTAATGCTGTGGGGGATATTTTCTTGGCACACTTTGGGCCCTTTAGTACCAATTGAGCATTGTTTAAACATCACCACCTACCTGAGTATTGTTGCACAGTGTGCCCATGGCTACTTCCAGCAGAATATTACACAATGTCACAGAGCTCAAACCATCTTAAACTGGTTTCTTGAACATGACATTGAGTTTACTATAAGTGATCCAAACAGTCACCAGATCACAGTGAGACCTGCCTTAGCAAACACAGCAACCAAAACCAAAACGTTAGTTTTAAGTCAGAAAAACTTAAGATTTTCTCACAGTCAGGTCTTTCCTTTGTCATCTGGCATTGGGCCCTCAGTAACCTCGCCACTCTGACAACTTCCTGTACCAAAGAGAAGTCTGCTTCCTCCTTAGGAAAATACCAGTGCTCCTGTGAAGGAGGAGATTGAAGAGTTGTTTTGTGACAAAAAGAGAACTGCATGTTATCAGGCAGGGAGCAGCTGTAGTGTTTGTGTTTCTGACTGGCTCACCAGCTGTGAGGTCTTTGGGTAGGGCTGCACACACAGGCTGGTAGAGGTCCTGTCAGAGTCACCGTAAGGCCGGAGTCTCTGCCACATCTCCTCTGTGAGAAACGGCATAAAGGGCGAGAGGAGAGCGAGAGAGATGGACACGCTGTGATACAACACAGACGTGGCCACCTGCCTTTCTCTAACTCTCTGTTCCTCACTATCAGAGCCTTCACATTTCAACACCGGCTTGATACTTTCCTGAAGGAGTCAGAGAGGAACAGAAAAAGCCAGTTAGGGAGGAAACTCATCAATCAATGACTGGAAGATCCATCACATCATGACAGCACTGCAGTGCAGATCATACTCACCAGGTAGACATCACACAGACTGTGGAGCCAGAAAGAGTGAAGTGCAGACGTGACCGTGTGGAGCTCGAAGCTCTCGAAACCACGCTCACACTGCTGAACTGTGCTGTACAGACGTGAACATATCCACCTGTCCATGCTGGATAAAGGATAGGTCTGAGAATCAAATTGAGAAAAACATTAAAATCAAAATTAGTCTGCGTGTTACCGATATTTAGAAAGCAATTTGATTAATGGCCAATATACAGATTCAGTCAAACATTTGACAGAAAAATAGCATTTGACTGAATTTACAGTACTGTTCAAAATTTTGGGGTTTGTAACATTTTTTTTCCTGTGTGATTTTAAATGGGACCTATAACGCCCCTTTTACAAGATGTAATATAAGTCCCCAGAATGTGTCTGTGAAGTTTCAGCTCAAAATGCCCCACAGATCATTATGGCTTGTCAAATTTGCCCCTATTTGGGTGTGAGCAAAAACACGCCGTTTATGTGTGTCCCTTTAAATGCAAATGAGCTGCCGCCCTTTCCAGAAAAGAGCTTTAACAGATCACGCTTCAGATGCATAACAACAACAAAGCTGGAGAATCTCACTCAGCCAAAATGACGATTGTCAGTAACTGTGTTCAGCCTTACATTGATCAAACCGGAGTCGGACACTGATGGAGAGACTCGGGAAGAAGTTACAACTTAAAGAATGCATCTGGACATTTCTGAATGGATAAATTTATGTAGTTGCTGTGGAGTTGATTCAGCTCATCGACTAGCATGTGCCGTCATGTTAATCTTTTGTGCAAATCCAGCATTGAATTGACCCTCGTTTGTGAAGCAGTCCGACATAAAATGACGGCATGACAACAACACTCTACTACAACAACTCTTCCTCTTCTCTAAAGCAGCCCAACATGGCCTAACCCCTTTTGTTGCGTGTTCCCGGGGGCAGGGTTTATGTAAATTTTAGGGTTTGTGATGTCACCAACCCGGGAAGAAGCTTGTTGTAGTTCCTACCAGCCGTTTGTTGTAGTCCTTAAAAAGCGATTTCTGTAAAAGAAAATCTCCCTTTGCATTAAAACTTTAAGCATC
Organism: Ctenopharyngodon idella; assembly: GCF_019924925.1. Classification (NCBI taxonomy): domain Eukaryota; kingdom Metazoa; phylum Chordata; class Actinopteri; order Cypriniformes; family Xenocyprididae; genus Ctenopharyngodon; species Ctenopharyngodon idella. Next base: position 21,358,915 of record NC_067238.1, read on the forward strand.
GTAACTTTGCAGATGTTGTTTATGCTCAAACAGCAACATTACACCCTAACTAAAGTTAAAAAAGTGAAATCATAATTAAGGACCCCTTTAATTTTCCAACCTTTTGTGGTTCCCTTTTTAACCCAGAGCTGTGTCACCAAAAATAACCCAAATTAGGATGTTTTTAACCCACCATTTTTTAGAGTGTATTATAAATTGAAAATTACAGAAATGAACTACATGTATTTTTTACAGTAAAATGGCTGTAAAGTAATTTCACATTATTACCATAGAATTACAGTATATTGCTGGCATCTCTGCTGCCAGTATTTTACTATAAAATAAAAAAATACTGGAAAATAGTGTATTTCGTTTTTACAGTAATACACCATTAAGCAATTTCACAGTATTAATAATATCCTTCACAAATCATTCTAATATGCTGATTTGGTGATCAAGAAAAATGTCTTATTATTTTCAATGTTGAAAACAGTTGAGCTGCTTAATATTTTTGTGGATACCATATTTGGTAATAGTTTTTGATTAATAGAAAGTTCAAAAGAACAGCATTTATTTGAAATAGAAATCTTTTGTAATATTATAAATGTCTTTAGAGTCACTTTTGATTAATTTAATGCATCCTAGCTGAATAAAAGTATTAATTCCTTAGAAAATAAAATCTTACTGACCCCAAACTTTTGAATGGTAGTGTATACATGCAAATAAGGCATTCACAAAATCAATCAATTAATTTTTACTTAATATTTTCTCAAAATTCCCCTAAAAATATCCGAAAGCAAAATGTGTATTATTACAGGCTGCCAGTAGATTTTTTAACTGCCACAAGCACACTGTGGAGGAAAACACAGTTATCAACTAATAATCTCAGTGAAGAACTGTGACTTCATCCTTCAAATTGATTTTCTGCCATTTGCTTCTACAAGTCATTTTGCACTGCCACTGTTCTTCTTCCTTTATGATTTAGTCTCATTAAACCAAATGAAAGCAGAAGAAAGAATGTGAAACAGCGTAGAACAAAATACAGCACAAGATAAAGCATTTTCTTCATTAGAACCTAGATGCAGAACGGAAGGAGGAAGATCATTAAATCATGCTGGCATCATGCAGATACGCTCTCAACCACCCAGTGAGCTGGATCCGTCTGAGATTTGACAGGTTGTTTTATTGATTTAATGAAGAGATATTTGCTGTCGTACCTCTGCTAACGATGTTGGTAAACTTGCATCATGCAACGTGGCGAGGGTGAAGCGCACCGCCTGCCACATCTTATTACAGAAATGTCTACAGCTCAGCACATGAGACACAGACAGGCTGATGTCCTCTCCTGAGACAGGATTTGAACAAAACGTCAGCAGAGGGAGTGAAGAACTCTGGGTATGCGTGATCGTAAGGTTTGATTACAAGACTGTAATGAGGGCAACTTACCCTGGGCTTTATAAGAGCAGAGTGCAAACCTCAAAGCGTCTGTCCCGCACTCTGGAATCCCTTTAGGGAAATCTTTTTTCTGTAGAAAGGACACAGGAAATGAGGTGAACCTACTCAGTTGGGAACGACTGGATCACTGGAATAGAGAGAGAGAGCCTTGTACTGACCTGTGCTTCCATGGCAACAACGCTTTCTCTCGGATCCAAATTTCCTTCTTTGACTTTCTCTTGAAGACTCTACAGAGATCAAACCAGAATGTGACTGACATGAAAAAATGAAGTCGTCATTACAAAGTGGTGATTAGAACATTAGCTGCTTCAAATATTAAGATTTCAGCTGAGCTTTCAAAATGAGTGGAGTCAGTTCTGCCCTGAGGCTTGGTTAAAGACATCTGACTGATAGCTGTTCACTGCCAGCTGTACAAAGTCTTGTTATATTCATTAATAAGTTTGAATTATTACTTTTATTAATATACTGAGGATTTAGTGTTTGTAGGAACTAAAAAGGGAAAGGAGAAAAAAAAAAAAATACAGGTGTAGAAAGGGCATTGAAATTTTTCAAACTAAGTGTAATGTTATGAAACTACACTAATGTATAAAAAAAGACATTTTTTCCCCAAATATATCCAAGTGTTATTTTAGTATTATTTATTTACTAGAAGCTAGTTTTGAATTAGCTTTTATTTTCATATTTTCAGTTTTCATTTTCAACTTAGTTTTAGTATTTTTATTATGTGTTTATATCATTTTTATTCATTTTCTAAATATTTCGACAAGTATGGCAACTTAAAATTATTATATTTTAGTTAGTAGTCAAGGCAACATTTCATATTTTCATTTGTTTTTAAGTTAATGCTTTTCATTTAATAATTCTATTTTGTTTTATTCCATATTTATATTGATTAAAGTTTTAGTTAACATTTACAACACTGGTCTCTTCACACAAAATATAAAGACAATTATTTATAAATTTCTCTGTAAAAAGAGATTACTCTGTTAAAATGGGAGTTTTGAGGCTTTTCGTCCATGTCTAAAATTCTGGCTAAGCCGATATTATAAGCCAATAGTTATTTTCATGCTATGGCCGATAACCAATAAATAGCTAATATTAAAATTCAATATTATTTTGTCAAAATATATTAAAAATAATATTTGAAAAAATAAAAGGCTAAAATTAATCATTTAAATGCTAGAAGTGAATTTAGGATTCATAACTTTATCATATTCAGTATGAAAATGCAAAGATTTAATAGTATTGATAAATGATTTGTGTTTCTAAAGATTAATTAAATGTATTCAATGATGGCAAATTACATGTATAAATGAAAATGAAAAAATGAGAATGCACAATTAAATATCCAGTATTTATAAACTAAAACAATGTTTAATATCGGTACATCTGTATTGTGCATCCCTACTATTAGTTTTGAGGCCATCCATGTGTTAGCATACTCCTACTGTAAAAGCTGAATAAATAAAATTTCAATATAATCATTTAACATTTGCCTTCCAGAGACATGGACCAAATATATTTATGACTCATCGCGCACAGGCATTTTTGTCCAATCAAAAGCTGAATGAAAGTCCCTCCTACTAAAACCACCTGTAATTGACTAGCAATAACAAGTAGCAAATTATGTAAGTATTAATGAGATACCATTATAGTTTTTATTAAAGGGTTAGTTCACCCAAAAATGAAAATACTGTCATTTATTACTCACCCTCATGCTGTTCCACACCCGTAAGACCTTCGTTAATCTTCGGAACACAAATTAAGATATTTTTGTTGAAATCCGATGGCTCAGTGAGGCCTCCATAGCCAGCAATGACATTTCCTCTCTCAAGATCCATAAAGGTACTAAAAACATATTTAAATCAGTTCATGTGAGTACAGTGGTTCAATATTAATATTATAAAGCGACGAGAATATTTTTGGTGCGCAAAAAAACAAAATAACGACTTATATAATGATGGCCAATTTTAAAACACTGCTTCAGGAAGCTTCGGAGCGTTATGAATCAGCGTGTCGAATCAGCGGTTCGGAGCGCCAAAGTCACGTGATTTCAGCAGTTTGGCGGTTTGAAATGCGATCCGAATCATGATTCGACACGCTGATTCATAACGCTCGTTATGAATCATACAAGTCGTTATTTTGTTTTTTTGGCGCACCAAAAATATTCTCGTCGCTTTATAATATTAATATTGAACCACTGTACTCACATGAACTGATTTAAATATGTTTTTAGTACATTAATGGAACTTGAGAGAGGAAATGTCATTGCTGGCTATGCAGGCCTCACTGAGCCATCGGATTTCAACAAAAATATCTTAATTTGTGTTCCGAAGATTAACGAAGGTCTTACAGGTGTGGAACGGCATGAGGGTGAGTAATTAATGACATTATTTTCATTTTTGGGTGAACTAACACTTTAATATTTTGAATCAGTTATTATTTTTATATTTTCCATTTTCAATTTAATTGATTGAAGTGGTTGACCAATCAGAACATACTGGTCTAGCCGCCCAATCAGAGCACACTGTGCTTTTCGAAGGAGGGGCTTCATAGAGACAGGAACTAAACAGAGCATTACTGATAGACTGGGATGAGAGGTGCTGCAACAATGTAAAATATGTGAAAAATGTTTTTTTGTTTTTGTTTTTTTACATTGAAAACCTATTCTAGTAGACCCTAAAAACAAAATCAAGACTTTGAAAAAGGGCATAATAGGTCCCCTTTAAAAATGAAGACAAGCTGTTCGATTTGCAACTCCCCTAATTTCCAGTTTCAAAGGTAAATACGTCAACACAACATCATTTATGTTTTGCACGTGGTTGGAATAGGCCTTAAGACTGAGAGTGAGTATGTGTGTATACCTCCAAAGAAATCCCTGAGATGACATCAAGAGGGTCAATGACATTTCCTAAAGATTTACTCATCTTCCGCCCATATTTATCTCTCACCAGAGAGTGAAAGAGCACCTGTTTGAAACAGTGATAGAGAAAGAGCAATAAAAGAGTCAGAGCTGCACAAAAACAGAGACATTTTGATGGCAATGTAGACGGTAACATTTCTCAGTGACATTTTGGATACTTTTGGTATATGACGCACATCACAATATAAAATTTTCAATTTCTGCCAACCTTACGATATGGCATTTAGAGTTATGAGCTCAGCAAAAAGCCATCAACAAAACCTGTTTAAAGGGCAGCTGGCCTGTCAGCTCTCTGCCCAGCATCACCATCCTGGCCACCCAGAAAAAGATGAGGTCACTTCCTGTTTCCAGAATGGAATTGGGGTAGAATTGTTTCAGGTCCTCTGTCTGAGGATAGAGAGTCAGATCAAAGCACGTTCATCTCCAAATATACAGACATTCTTTGTTTTTTGATGTTGGTGAAAGACAAATGGACTATAAAATAAACCTGCTGAGGCCAGCCGAGCATTGCGAATGGAAAGAGACCAGAAGAGAACCAAGTATCCAACACATCTGGGTCTGAAACAAACAGACACATGGTTGATTTGTGTGCAAGTGATCAGTTTTAAAGGAACACTCCACTTTTTTTGAAAATAGGCTCATTTTCCAACTCCCCTAGAGTTAAACAGTTGAGTTTTACCGTTTTCGAATCCATTCAGCCGATCTCCGGGTCTTGGCGGTACCACTTTTAGCATAGCTTAGCATAGTTCATTGAATCTGATTAGACCGTTAGCATCTCGTTAAAAAATGACCAAAGAGTTTCAATATTTTTCCTATTTAAAACTTGACTCTTCTGTAGTTACATTGTGTACTAAGACCGACGGAAAATGAAAAGTTGCGATTTTCTAGGCCGAGATGGCTAGGAACTATACTCTCATTCCGGCGTAATAATCAAGGAACTTTGCTGCCGTACCATGGCTGCAGCAGGCGCAATGATAACTCAATGAGCCTATTTTCAAAAAAAGTGGAGTGTTCCTTTAAGATCAGCCTCACAAAGCAGATAATTCTGACTCTAAAAAGTCACGTTTGCAGTTATTGTAAAATAGCTGAAATTCACACGCCTGTGGCTGCACATTAATGCTGTAATAATGCAGCGAGCTGCTGAGTTGTTTGGTAATCGTGAACATCATACAGTTTAATGTATGATTATTATTAATAATAAATTGTTAACAGGGTCTGTCAAGTCAAAATGACAAAACAAAATATCATAAGAGTAGCCCAAATTAATATATTTCAAGTCTTCTGATGCCATATGACAGATTTGTGTGATGAACAGTTTAATTTGTTCACTGAAAACTCTCAAATTTCATTCATGTGTTTCAAAGAACATATTCAAATTAGGGGCATCACGCTGTACACAATAACCACATTACTGAGCACAAACCTAGTGTGACACGTTATGGCGTGCCATACTTTAATGTGTGAATGTTAATGAGATTTGAAAGCTTGTGGCTGAATATAAAAAATATCAGTGAATTATTTAACTTTCAGTAAATAATTTACATTTGTTTTTGTTCCCCCCACACAATGCTGTCAGAGGACTATATAAAGCATGAGTCATACTGTATGAACAACTTTTATGGTACTTATTGTCACTTTTGGAGCTTGACAGTCCTTGGTCACCATTCACCTTCATTTTATGGAAAAGAGCAGCTTGGACATTCTGCTAAATCTCTTTTTTTGAGCTCCACGGAAGAACAAAAATCATACATGTTTGGAAAAACAACAACTCATAAATGAGTTGTCATTCAAGGGTTATCATTTTAACTAACACTTTATGATTCCTATATTATGCATAATACAGAATTAATCACCAATATCTGTTCTTCAATATACCTTCTATATCAATATATCAAAATCAGCAAATCAGAATGATTTCTGAAGGATCATGTAACACTGAAGACTGTAGTAATGTTGCTGAAAATTCAGCTTTTCCTTCACAGGAATAAATAATAAAATAGAAAACAGTTATTTTAAATTATAATAATAATTCAAAATATTATTGTTTTTACAGTTTTTTGATCAAATAAATGCAGCCTTGGTGAGCATTCTTACAAAATTCTTACAAAAACATTACAAAATCTTAAAAGACCCCATTCTTTTGAATAGTAGTATAGATTATGAGTAGTAATCATTAAAGCAGAAGTGTGATTCATGTCAACTCTTTGATAGTCACCCTGTGTGAGTGTGACGGCATCAGGATTCACTTCAAACTTCACAGCCGCACGTTGTCGAGCTTCTGCAACACTCCTGCCCCAGACCCACTGTTCCTGCTCGAGACACAGTCAACAACCGTAAAAGCTTTCATCAAAACCTCACGCAATACGATCAGGCCTCAGTTTATAGACACATTATGGTGTAGCAAGTATGTTAAATGTCATCTTTGGGCTATAGATTTTATGATAGCCCCCCACCTCTTCTGTGTCCTTTGAGTTTTGCAGTGTCACTCGATAGGCTGGAATCTGATGACCCCACCAAAGCTGTCTGGAAATACACCAATCACTGCAAGATGGAGATATACATGACACAAAATCATATTCAAACATATTTACAGAAAAGTGTAACTGGTCAGACAAACAGATGGACATGGACATGACCCTAAACCAGCCTAATTATACAGAGCCTCCTTAAGACTCACTGACTAGTCAAACAGACATTCAGACAACTCACAAAATAGTAAATTTTGAAAAAAAACTTTGCATATGTAAGAAAATGTGTAAATAATAAGGCTAACCTGATGTTGGACAGCCAGCTCTTCCACATTTTTGAATAAAAGGGAGGAATTATCTGCAGATCCCCATCTTCCACTGCCTAAAAAGAGTATTTGCATGGGATGTCTATGTGTAAGTTAACAAAATCATCAAAAAGAATAATCGAATTTTAATGGCAAATTAAAAAAAATCATTGACCAGTAACAGGAATATGTTTTCCAGTAACGCTCTTGATGAGCCACGCATTTGCTGTTGCTCGAGGGAATATTGACTGGGACAGTAATTAAACCACAAGCATGTCAATTCAACAAGGCCATGTAAACATAACTGGGATTATGAAATCTTAACTGTAAATGTGCATGACTGTTTGATTAGTTTGGTGCTGGTAATATTTTCAATGCTTATACAAGAAGTATCTTATGCTCACCAAGGCTGAATTTATTTGATCAAAAATACAGTCAAAACAGTAATATTATGAAATACTATTACAATTTAAAATATTATTTAGTACTTTAAAATATTTAAAAATCTAATTTATTCCTGTGATGGCAAAGCAGATTTGCTTCTCAAGAAACATTCTTATTATTATCAATGTTGAAAACAGTTATGCTGCGTAATGTTTTAGTGGAAACCAAAAATATGATTGAATATAATTATGAGCCTTATTATAATTATGTGTAAGACAGAGCTGAAAAACTGTATCCGTCCCACATACTGTGTGGTTTAGCAAATCAGCACAATTTATATCTGATGCAACCACACATTTGAAACACACTCACTCACTTGAACTGCTTTTTTGCCCATTTCCTGACAGCGTACAAACCACTGTTTCTTCAGCAGAGGTTCAATGACATCTCCAGAACGGCTATGTGGGAGGAATAAAATCAAGATAGGACACAAGGTCAAGCACTACTGGTATTTTTTAGTCAAAAAAAAACAAACAAACAAAAAAAACAAACAAACAAAAATATTTTAAAGGAATGGTCTGCCTAAGTACACAAAAATGTGGCGGAATATAACCAGATGATAATTCAGCAGCCTGTAATTCTTACAGAAATGAGAGGATTGGGAAGGGTTTACTGGTTTGGGGTATAGTTTATAGTGGTTTACCTGCAGATTGGTAATGACATGGGATGATCCTTCTTTCCTCTGAACAGCTTCCTCTCCATCAGTGCAGTAATTACTTGTTCCCTGGCATCAAAGCGTTTAACACCCTGAGAGATAGAAACATACTTTCATGTAAATGCTTTTCTTACTTAGTATTTTTGTCTTGCTTCCAGTCCAAATATCTAAAAAATTATCTTAAGTTTTTGTTATCTGCCAGTGGGGTAAGGAAAATAATCTTAATCAAAAAAGAATATATATTATATTAAATGATTACTACAATTATATTATATTATATTATATTATATTATATTATATTATATTATTATATTGGGTCACGGGAAATATATAATATAATATAATATAATACATCTATGTGTTAATTTCTTCACTTCTTGCAGTATTTTAACCCACAGAGAACGAAGCATTGACATTAATAATGTATTTGTGACCCTGGACCACAAAATCATTCATAAGTCGCACGGGTATATTGTAGCAATAGCCAACAATACATTGTATGGGTAAAAATTATCGATTTTTCTTTTATGCCAAAAATCAGATCATGTTCCATGAAGATATTTTATAAATTTCCTACCGTAAATATATCAAAAATGTATTTTTGTGAGTGGATATGCATTGCTAAGGTCTTCATTTGGACAACTTTAAAGGTGATTTTCTCAATATTTAGATTTTTTTTGCACCCTCAGATTCCAGATTTTCAAATAGTTTTATCTCAGCCAAATATTGCCCTATCCTAACAAACCATACATCAATGGAAATCTTATTTATTCAGCTTTCAGATGTTGTATAAATCTCAATTTTAAAAAAATTACCTTTATGACTGGTTTTGTGGCCCAGGGTCACATTTTCTTTTTCTCAATTTGAAATTGTTTTCAGGAAGCTGCAGTTATCATATAATCATTTTTAAGCATATTTAGGCTTTTGGGTCGAATTTTGTAACACGCTGGGATTTCAGGTTTGCACAATTAGACCATTAAATATGCTTTCTAGACCAGACTTCCCACCAAGCTAGAAGGCTAAACTGTGGATATGTTGATCTCAAAGCCCTTTCAACCTCGCTATAGTTTCATGATCTTGAAATATTCCTACAGCCCGCTGACCTCCTGTAATACAATATGATAATGCATATTTAGAGGCCTACAGTACAGATGCTTTGACCTTTATAAAAGTCTTTCCAGTGAACAAATCTTCAATATGCTCAAAGTTTCACGATCCTGAGATATTCCTACACCCTTACTGACCCCTTTGATATATACTGAAGATGCATATTTAGATGCCTGTAGTTGCTAGTTTGACCTTTAAAAAAAAGTTATGAGAAATGTTTCTCTCAGAGGCCTTTCACACTCAAATCTGGAGTTTTCAGGTTTCATTGTGTGAACTACAGTGATAACTATAACCATAAAGTTTTAATAATCGTTCTTATTCTATGAGAATATGGACGTGCACAGCACAACTATAACAATAGCGACACAGAGGAACAACATATTTGGAATCACTTTCAGAACGTGTTTTTATTTCTCTTTTCTTTTTTCTTTTTCTTTTTTTTTACAGCTGATGAATGATGAAAACATTGACATCCAGTCAGAATCCATTCAAATTTAAAGCACACAAGCAGACGACAAAACTACAGTGTGCACTTACTGTTGGTGTGCATGCTAATATAGTTATTGTTACATTTATAGTTAGCATAGTTATTTACTAACCCATTTCACACCAAGTTATGCATTAAGTACTGTTTTTCCCTTACAATTAGAAAAAAATGTCTCTTAAGTTGGCGTTTTAGGGGATATAATAATTTGGTAACACTTTACAATAAGGTAACGTTAACATTAGTAACATGAACTAACAATGAAAAATACTTCTAAAGAATTTGTTATTTTAATTAATGTTAATATCAACATTTACTAATACATTATTAAAATCAAAAGTTGTATCTGTTAATATTACATAATGGACCTGAGATGGCATGAACTAATAATGAATGGTTTTATTTTTATTAACTAATGTTAACAAAATGAATAAATAGTGTAACAAATGTATTGCTGATTGTTAGTTATTGTTAGTCAATGCATTAAATAATGGGACCTTTTGTAAAGTGTTAGGAATAATTTCTTTAAATCACCAAATATGAAATAAGAAACTATTATTATTATTATTATTATAAGTCAAATACTACAAGTACTATAAGTACAAATAGGTAAATTGTAAAATGATCTCTGTACCTCTAGCCATTGGCCACAGACTGAGGTCATGGTCCCATCTCCTCCAATCACAGTGAGGCGTGGGAGTGAAAGTCTCTGAGAGAGTAGGAAGTCAGAGTGATCATGAGCTGGTGTCAATTTAACAGCACCTATGAACATAAAATTGAAAGACTGGAGCTGAGACTGAAGGTGTGGTCACAATAGTGAAATTACATCAGATTATCAGGTAAAAAAGGTCCACTGTCCATTGGCAATAGTGTAGCAACTTGTCAAGCACCGCTCACACAGAAGCCACTTTTAGTCCAAGCAGCTTTCTGTTGGTCAATGTTTCACCCTCACAAGAAATTCGAAGAGGGTCAAATCAAATACAAAGAAAGTCACATTCCAATTAAAAAGACTGGATATTGCCGACAAAAATTCACTGAACGGTGGTAACAGTGATTGCACCTTAAAGGGTTAGTTCACCCAAAAATGAAAATAATGTCATTTATTACTCACCCTCATGCCGTTCCACACACCGTAAGACCTTCGTTCATCTTCGGAACGCAAATTAAGATATTTTTGTTGAAATCCGATGACTCAGTGAGGCCTGCATAGCCAGCAATGACATTTCCTCTCTCAAGATCCATTAATGTACTAAAAACATATTTAAATCAGTTCATGCGAGTACAGTGGTTCAGTATTAATATTATAAAGCGCTGAGAATATTTTTGGTGTGCCAAACAAACAAAATAACGACTTATATAGTGATGGCCGATTTCAAAACACTGCTTCATGAAGCTTCGGAGCGTTATGAATCTTTTGTGTCGAATCATTATTCGGATCGCGTGTCAAACCACCAAACTGCTGAAATCACGTGACTTTGGCGCTCCAAACCCGCTGATTCGACACAAAAGATTCATAACGCTCCGAAGCTTAATGAAGCAGTGTTTTGAAATCGGTCATCACTATATAAGTCGTTATTTTGTTTTTTTGGCACACCAAAAATATTCTCGTCGCTTTATAATATTAATATTGAACCACTGTACTCACATGAACTGATTTAAATATGTTTTTAGTACATTAATGGATCTTGAGAGAGGAAATGTCATTGCTGGCTATGCAGGCCTCACTGAGCCATCGGATTTTAACAAAAATATCTTAATTTGTGTTCCGAAGATGAACGAAGGTCTTACGGGTGTGCCTGAGAGTGAGTAATAAATGACATTATTTTCATTTTTGGGTGAACTAACCCTTTAAGGCTGTATTCTCAACTGATTTTTTTGCAATTTGAACAGTCAAGGTAAAAATTGTCCAAATTTTACATCAATATTCTCAATATACATCAATACTCAATGTTTCTCTCTTTTGGAAAGTTGTAGAAACACCATCACAGATTTTATATTTATAGTTTTATATTTGCTGTCGTCTCCCGTTCACCAGTATGGAAGTTTACCCAACTATGACAACTTCCTCTTCTGAGAACTCCGGAAATGTGAAAAGGGTCCATTTAACGATAAAAGATCCAGTTATCAACAAATAAAATTAAGCACTTATCTCTAAAAATATCATGCATAAATGAATGAAATACCTGTGCCAAATGTCATATCCACCATAGAGTCAGTGACAATAGGCAATAACCGCTCTGTAAATGGATGCCTGCAGTGTTTGCCATGAAGATCCTGAAGAGAAAAGAATGAATATGTTGGGCTAAAGCTCTGGTTGTAAACTGAAATTATTCAATATTCTAGGTCACAATAGCCCAGAAAATGAGCACAGTTGGCATACTGCATACAAATTTATCAAATGTGGTATGAGTAGTACAATAATATCCCGTTCGAACACAAGTACAGTCAAGACACTGTAAGTTGACAACAAAATCCATATGAAAGCCAATATAACTTTACTTTATATCGAGGATCATCAGGATGAACAGCAATGGCCACGTCTCCCAGCATTGTCTCTGGGCGAGTGGTTGAAACGGCAACCTCTCCTTCTAAAAAAAATAAATAAATAAATAAATAAACAAACACATCTTGGTTAGAACCAATGGGGTAAAACAACATCTCAAGAAATCGAGCAAACTAAAAAAAAAAAAAAAAATCAACTTACCCTGTCCCTCCAAAGGATATGCAAATGTAACCATGATCCCAAACTCTACTTTCTGCTGATAACCGGGAACAGACAGAAGAGTCCTGCCAGACAGCTCGTTTGAGTCCACCTTAACACATCAAATCATGCCTTAGTCTACAAGAAATGTGTGGGACTGCTAGTGCTGTTAGACATTTTTTGTCCCAGTGATTCACCTCTATATCTGAGATGGCTGACTCTAACGCACAGCTCCAGTTGACCAGACCTTCAGAGCGATAGATGAGCCCAGAGTCACACAACCTGACAAAGGCTTCAGTCACAGCACTGCTGAAACCCTACAGAGAAAAAATTTAATGTTTAATATGTTTAATACAATTTTGTAGACAAAAAGTATGCCAAAGTGTTTTTTTGTTTGTATTTTTTCACAAGAGAATGGAAGGCCATGTTGAGTGAACTGTATTGTGGGATACATTAACCAGCGTTGTGTATGCTTCTGTTGTTTAAGGAATACAGTACCACGGTAGTATGCTATTCCAAACAAAGCCAATGTGTGAACAACTGAGAAAATCCTTTTTATTACCGGGTCCATTGTAAAACATGCTCTGCTCCAGTCAAGAGATGCACCTAGTTTTCTCAGCTGATGATAAATCTCATCTCCCTTTCTGGAGAAAAAAAAAAAAACACATTTAAAATGACATAAAGCCAAACATTTAGGTTGAATTAAAAAAGACATCCCTAAACAGTTACTGTATGGAAATGGATAATGTAATTGATATACAGGCCCTGAACCACTGAAAGGCTCTGATATATATGGAATCAGATATAAATAAATAAGGTAATTGCAACGTTTTATCTCACAATTCTGACTTTTCTCACAATTGTGAGTTTATATCTCACAATTCAGATTTTATTTCTAGCAATTGCGAGATATAAACTCACAATTCTGACCTTTTTTCTCAGAATTGTGAGATATAAACTTGAAATTCTGAGAAATAGTATTTTCCTCGCAATTCAGACTTTCAGACACTCAATTTATTGAGTTAATTTCTCACAATTGTGAGATATAAACTTGCAACTGCGAATTATATAGTCCTAATTTGCAGGAATCTTTTTTTTTTTTTTTTTACTTTATTTCTCGCAGTCTCGCAAACTGTGAGATATAAACTTGAAATTGCGAATTATAAAGTACTAATTTGCGGGAATAACTTCTTCTTTTTTTTTTTATTTCTCACAATCTCGCAAACCGTGAGATATAAACTTGCAATTCTGACTTTTTCCCCCACAATTGTCAGATATAAACTTGCAATTGTGAATTAAGTCTTAATTTGCCAGACTCTTTTTTTTTTTTAACTTTATTTCTTGCAGTCTCGCAAACTGTAAAGATATAAACTTGCAAATCTAACTTTTTTTTATAACTTCTAACTTTTTTTTCTCATAATTGTGAGATATAAACTTGCAATTGCGAATTATAAAGTACTAATTTGCGGGAATAACTTTTTTTTTTTTCTCACAATCTCGCAAACCGTGAGATATAAACTTGCAATTCTGACTTTTTTTCCCCACAATTGTCAGATATAAACTTACAATTCTGACTTCTTTTTCCTCAGATTTGTGAGATATATACTCGCAAGTCTAAATTGTTAGATATAAACTCGCAACTGCGAGAGAGAAAAAAAATCAGAATTGTGAGATCAAAAGTCGCAATTATGTTTTATTTTTTATTCTTTGGCAGAAACAAGCTTCTATATATATATATATATATATTATATATATTTATATATAATATATATATATATATATATATATATAGAAAATAAGGACAGCAAAAAAGGAGAGACACAGACTCACTCATTTTTCCATCTCCAGACCTGTTTGAGGAACTCCTCTCTGCTGTACTCCTGTCTGCACTTCCCCTGTTCCCTCAACAGCTTCCTTTCCACCACAGACTAACACACACAGGCACATCAGAGAGTATTCTAAACAGCTAATATACATACAATGCCACCTCAGCATCCTCTTTTACTATTTAACAGATGTAGAGATGGGACACCTGTGTTGCAATCCCAGCATGGTCACAGCCTGGAACCCACAGCACCTTGTAGCCCTGCATCCGTCGCCTGAATGGTCAAAAATTGAAAAAAACAACAATATTTTTTCAAAATATTATAATATCCAACATAATATTGGACTCTGACAAAATCTATAAACATAACATGCATCAACAGTATATATATATATATATATATATATACACACACAATATATGTATTGTTGATGCATGTTATGTTAGTAATAATAAAAGAGTTTCTTAAAATGGTACCAGCGAGCCAAAGCATCTTCTATAGCCACTGTCAGTGCATGTCCGAGATGTAAAGTGCCGGTCACATTTGGCGGTGGAATACATAACGAGAAATATTTATCAACAGAATGGGGCTGTTTACTCTGAAGAATAAGGAAAAAAAACTTGATTAAAAACATTCTAATGTGTACAAATACCATAAAGAGGCAATAAACACGAGAAGTGCTAGTACAGTTTTAGACATATTGTTTAGTTTAGACTTGTAATTATCTTATCAGATTAACAGATTATTGAAGAAGATAGAAATGTATATAGAAATGTAACTGCTCCCTTACATGCTGCTCAGGACTGAAGAATCCCTGTTTCTCCCACCATTGATACCAGCCAAACTCCACATATTCTGGGCTGTAGGATTGTGGGAAGGGCAGAGTGGTGTCTAAAAGAGAGGATGTTCGGAAGACATGGGAATTACAGAGATAGGGATGATAGCAATAAGCATCTATAATAACTGCATTAGTGAAAAATAAAAACATCCAGAGCTGCAATGGACAGTAACACAAGACATAATAGGAAGAAGAAGAGGAAAAATATTCTTTTACCTTTCTTCTCTCCAGGTAAGAGTGCAGCATTGTAGGTTATTTTCTCTTTATCTGACCAGCTCAGTCCAACATCATTCACATCCTATAAGGGTTAAAGGGTTATAAGGCTTGAAAGGTTTTAGACCAAATGAAATGTGCACTATTTTGATTATGTATAACCCACACTGCTGAGTATGGCCTTCTCCCGTGCTCGTCTGCGTTTGGCTTTCTCAGCTTGTGTCCTGGGATGATGTGAAGGCTGTGTGTTAGATGGGGTTTGAGAGCAGAGTCTGCATCCCCATGTGCTCAAGGCCCTCTGTAGATCTCTGCTCCAGATTCTGGGTGACACCACATGCACACACTTCCACATGTCCTGAAATCTGGAGCGCTTAAGCATGAAACTAATGTAGAAAGACAAACGAAATTTGTCTTGTAAACAAAATGTGACAAAAATAGGCTAAAGAATTGTAAACAATGATTTAATTTGTGAATCACATTTAAAAATTTGAGTAATAAAACAAAATAAAATTCTTAAACATTTTTTTGACATGACACCATGGTATTTTTTGTCATGTATTTTGGAGTCAGTGTTGTTATTGTTAACTACAGCTATATTAAAATCATTTTTGGTAACTGCAATAAAGCTGAAATGAAATAAAATATAAATATTAGATGAAAAACTCAAAATTAAAAATATACAGTAAATAAATGGCAACTACGTTTAAGAACTAAAAATACAAATATTTAAATAATATAAATAATTTGATTT
The DNA here is from genome assembly GCF_019924925.1 of Ctenopharyngodon idella. Lineage (NCBI taxonomy): Eukaryota > Metazoa > Chordata > Actinopteri > Cypriniformes > Xenocyprididae > Ctenopharyngodon > Ctenopharyngodon idella. The sequence goes on from NC_067238.1 coordinate 21,375,064, forward strand.
ATATGGAAATATAAAAAAAATAATTTAGGTAATTGCAATAAGCTGAATCAAAATAAAACATATTAGAAAAAAATGAGAAGTATTGCCTATATATATATATATATATATATATATATATATATATATATATATATATATATATATATGTAAAATAAAAAATACAATAATAGTATAAAAATATAACAAAAAATAACACTGCTTGGAGTACCAGTGTAAATGAAATGGAATATGAATACAGTAAGCATTCAGTACAATGGCATAACAACAACAACAAAAAAATACATAAAATGTGAAACAAACAATGAAGGTTCGTGTTTATGAAAATATTATGAATAAATGCGTTCTGCAACTTAAGAACCAGAATCAGAGAAAAGCTGCATATTGAAAATGACAGATAAAAGGAACGTACCTTCACTCGATGTGAGCAGTCACTGGGCGCAGACATATTGCGGATACGGCATTGATTTTTCCGGCTGATATATTTAGGTCTAAAATTCTGTATGACTTAAAATGTTTTGATTAAAAACACAGATGAATGACAAATCAAAAAAAGCTGCAAACAATGAAAGTTAAATTACAATGGATTATATTTCCTTCTCGATATACAAGTTCTTGTAGCGTCCGCTGTTTCCTGTCGGATAGTTTTTAGAGGAACACTCAGCGGCTGCGCCTCAAAAGCTAATAAGCTGCCTATCTAGACAGCATTGCTACGCGTCAAGTTTGCTTTTTCGCTTTCTGAGATCATTAATTTTTTGGCGTGTTTCGAGTAAATAGCGTTTTTAGACATAAAAAGTCAGCTGAGCTGACTTCAAACACAACTATAATGTTACAAATCTAGTCTAGCTAGTCAACTCACTAGTTTTTAAAACACAGTCAACTTCAGAAACTGGTCCGTCCATAAATGCGTCCTTCCGAGGAGTGATTAGACTAGTGCAAATTCATCTCATGCATTCATCACAGATTCACATAGCGTCTAGCTCGACATTCTGACACGACAACCGACAACTGAATATTTGTTTTTTAATATTCTCTAAATTGAGACCAGACTTTCGTCGATCGAGCGCCTCTGGGAAGGTTTATTCAGGTTTCATCAGTGCTATGGCGGAGGTACAACGTACATCGAGTGAGACGATAACGGAGACCGTTCAGACGGGCACACCACCTCCACCGCAGCAGGTATCCTGCCCTAGTTTCTATAGACACCATCACTAACCACACTTGCACGGAATAATTCAGCTACAAGAACTGAGATCACTTGTACATAACTAATCGTTTTATAGTTAGCATATCGACTAGTTTAAATAGAATAACTAGATACCAGCATAAGGCCTGTTGAGTAGTCAACATGTCAACAGCAGGGTTTATGTGCTCAACTGGTTTGGCAGTGTTATGATCATAAGTAAATCCCCATCACAACAAAAATACACCTGTTAATCTTTTAACCTGTTATACACCTTAGAAAAATTTACCATGGTAAGCACTGTTTTCAGTTTAGTTACAATAACTGGTGTTATCACTGCCCTAAAAAATGATAGAAAAAATGTGAACGTAATTTTACAGCACTTACTCAAAAAGTACTGGGATAGTTCCAATTATAGATAACTAAAACCATAAAACAAACAAAACAAAATTGTTTCTTGAAATAAAATAAATGTTAACTGAATAAAATAAGACATTAAAAATATTTTTTTTTTCAGCTAGTTGTCATGTTGCCAACAAAAAAACTAAATATAAAATGAATAAAAACAAAAATGACAAAACGCATAACAAAATTACTACAACTATAAAATGAAAACAGAAAATAATAAAATTCAAAAATAATTCAAAATATGAATAAAAACTATAATAGTGTCTCACTTGGTAGTACCATGGTACAGTTAATATTAAATGGTTGTACCATAGAAGCTATTATTTTTTATTTATAATTGTAATATTTTATTTACATTTTTAAATGTGTTTGTAATGAAAAATCCCAATTGGTGTCTACACTTTATTGTCTTCATAAAGTTTGACAAATAAAATATACTTGCAGGTTATACCATAATATTAAATGATTACCATGATTAAATGATTCATATACCATAATGCATGGTATTCTACTACAGTAATTCAAACAGACCTTGTTATAACCATAGTACATACTAAGATCCCATGTTAATTTATTGTGGTTTTACAGTAGTAACACAAATTAGTTTTATGGCAGAAAGAAACTATAGTTGCCGTGATAGATTTAGCTATCATCAAGCTATTAATGGTTGCTCATATCCATAACAACATTGAATAATGTCAGTAAGGGGCCGTTAACATGACAAACTAAAAACGGAAACCTTTTTATGCATTTTGGCCATTTATTTACACGACAATGGCGTTTTGGGAGCCTGAAAACGGAAACTTTAAACGCTACAAAAATACCGATACATGCTACAAAAGCGTCGTCATCATGCGCATGCATATTACATGTTCAGTCTATAGGCGCATGTTTCTTTACAAAGTGACATCGCCACCTACTGGCCTGGCATGCATAATACAGCATTTTTAATCGTTTTCATGGATCCATGTGAACTGGGATCATTTTGACAAAGTTGTCGTCTGTACGCGAAAAACACATAGGAAAAACTTTTCCGTTTTTAGTACATCATTGTCGTGTAAACGTGCCCTAATATTCTCCATATGATGGTTTCAGGAGGGCAGAAGCTTGACCATCAAGCTCAGGAAAAGGAAGACGGAGAAGAAAGTGGAGTGGTCCAGTGACACGGTGGACAATGAACATCTAGGCCGGAGGTCTTCAAAGTGTGAGTCTGGGTTTATTAGTGTAGATCTGGTGCTCTGAATTACAGATGGTCATTCAGTTTATGTATTTATTGAGAATTTCTTGTATAACATCAAAATCTGCTTAATACTTGGAAAAATTGTGTAGGACAGGCAGATCTGGGCCATTTCAAGTCAGCTTTAAAATAGCTGACCTTGAAAATCAGGTTTAGAACAACCTGCATCAGCTCAAAGCGGCCGAATAAATGTTTCATTTCTTGAAATAGAACGTCCTCAGCTTATTTGTTTTTCACGTTCTTCTAAAAAACACTTTGATATGTCCAGGTTGCTGTATTTACGAGAAGCCACGACAGTTCGGCGAATCTTCCTCGGAAAGCGAGGGGGATGACGAGGAAGGCTGCGGAAGTGCGCACTGCGTTCTGGGACATGGGAGAAGAGGCCATGGACAGAGGGAGGGCGGAGGGACCACAGCGCCACCTAGCTCTGGGGGAACAAACCCTCACTAGAAGATAATGGGAGTCTTTTTGGAGCAAAGGGTAACGGGCGGCACTACATTCATAATCCCTCATCCTCACTCACACTGAATTACATCACACCATCACTGGGTGTCGAAAGCTTTTTGATGAATGAAAGCTTGTAGAGCAAAGCAATGTGATTCGTTTTCCTCGTGGTCATTAGTGTGATGACTTTGGGAAGACTTAACTTTTTTTGCGATCTGAATGCTGCGGAAAATTGATATTTGTTGTACATAGGACATTGGTTTTTATTTCTTTTTGTAAAATCAATATTTATTTGTTTGTGTTTAACAACTTCATTTTACCAGTTCTGTATCCACAAACAATATTTTAATTAATTAAAAACCTTCAAATATAATTCGGGAAGGTTTATACCTCCTTGCGAATTTAAAAGGAATAAATGCAGTATAAAAAAAAGGAATTTTATATCAAATATAATTTGCCTTGCTGTGTCACAATTCTAGCAGCAGTATTTCTTCATATCACTTTATCACTTCAGGAAATTCAAGCGTAGTAAATGTTGTGTGCTATAGTGAATTCAATAAATGAGATTTCAGGAACTCAACCTTTTTGAATATAGTTACAAGGGTGCATTAAATCATCTCCGTTAGTTTTCATAAGTTTGATTGAGATCTAGTGAGACTCCCCTCAGACAATCAGGCTAGTAAGAGACTCAGCATGTACATACAAACACATTGTGTTTAAGACGTAGTAAAGTGGACTGAGAAACATCTGAATTCATTCTGAATGCGAGGTGAGAATGGCACTTTGATCATTACCCAAAACTGAAACAGCAGCAGTGAAATTAAACGGTAGGATACTGATCTGAAAATGTGTAGATTTGGCAATTATCCTTTCATTCTCATGCTTTACATGAAATACAGGGGAAAATGTTTTGGTGTGTGTGATTGAGAAGATCACCCTTTGACGTGTAAGGTGCCTCATGTCATCCTGATCACTATGGCTGCTTTTATTTAGCAGAAATTGGTATAAAATCCAACTATTAGTGGGAGAGGTGCATGCTGTCAGCATGGTGTATACAGTAGTAGTTAGACTTGAGCTTTAAGGACTGATTACATGTGGTTATAAAGAACACGGGAAGGTGCATGACTGAATGCTGGCCAAGACCAAAATGCACATAGCATCATCTCTCCACTGATTTCAGATACAGTTTACAGTTGATTCCCATCAGGACCATCACATCAGTCACCTGTATCCCAGCATTCACATGCATCTGTCGTCCCTTTACTGTGAACGCACCTGTATGTACATAGGTCATAGAGTGGATTTAACATGAATAAACAGATGTTAAATTATGTTGTTTATATCTATTAAATGCTTAATGGCAACCTGATTGTGTCGTCACTGTTTGACTCCTGTCCTGATTCTGTTCAGTCCTTATGATATCTGTATTTATGTAATGATTCAGTTGATGCATTATTAATTGGTCTAAGAAGCTTTGGGAAAACATTTTAGAGCAGTCATGTGTAAAATGACAATCATGATTTAAAGATACATTAGCAGCATTGAATGGAGCTGTGGATGAATGTTATCAACTAAAACTGTTTGTTTGTTTTTTATTAATATTAAAAAATATTAGATAAAATCTTAAACGTAGATTAGACATGTTGCTTTGGCATCTATCTGAAATAAAGTTTGAATAAGTTGGAATAATAAAAATTACTAAAAAAACTGAAATAAAAATTAAATGTATTTAAAAAAAATAGTAAAAATGACAAAAAAAAAATTACTAAAAATTAAACAAAAATATTAAAACTAATTTGAATGAAAGCACTAATTCAAAATAAATACTATAAAATGATACTAAAATAACACTGCTGTGTATTAGTAGTTGGAATTGAGGCGCTCATTTGGATAATGTGAGTTCAAATAGTGGCACTTCCTGATCTCATTCCTCTCTCTCTCTCTCACACACACACACACACACACACACACACACACACACACACATAATTTAATACAATAAACATAATAATATTAGAAATATAAGGGAACTTAAAACTGTCATTTCCAGGCCTGGAGAAGTGTTGGAAATTAATAAAGTCTTAAAACATGAATTTCTATAGTGGAAAAATGTTTCCTTGTTCTGCTCAGCTCTAAAATATTATATTGTATAGAATTTTCTCAGAGTGTAATCAAATTATTTTTATTTATAAAACAGTTAGTTCCTGTCCTTGATTCTGATTGGGCGATAGCTGTGTTTTATTCACGATAAAACACGGCTATGGGTGTTGTTAGTGATACACCCAACGGTTCAGTGTATCACTAACAACACCCTTAGCAACCACTCTTAGCAAAACTGTAAACTGTTTGTTGTCAATTGACATGTCAATTGTTTGTTGTCAATTGACATCATTAAAGCTTACTGTATTATGTAGAAGAGTATTGCGAGAAAGTGAGCGAGTTTATTACCTGCATTCAGATTCAGCATTTTCCTTCAGGTCAGTCCTATGTTCATAATAAAAAATCTGTTTAAATGTCCTTATCTTGTCCTTTTAACAGTTAAGGGGTTTTCCCATGCCTGACAGCGCTAGTCAAAGCATTTGTCAGTTGTGTCTTGTTCCGTGTTCACAACAGTTCAGTCTTTTCAATGTAAAAGTCTTCGCTACTGACTGACACACTCATAAAGACAGTCTTTGCCGCCATCTAATGGCGTAATAATGGAACTTCTGTTGCTGTTCATGGTCAGGGACTATTTTTTTCCGGCGAAAGGAAGGCTTTTAGTGAAACTTTACTTCATGAAAGTTACATTAATACATATTTTTGGCTTTAAAGTCAACATGAAATCAAAATTGACCATTTATTTTGTTAGCGCATATTACTAGTCTTGTGGTGAACAATTAATCCGTGCAAGTTAATACAGAGAAAAAAAATGGTTTGTCGTGGTAATCTTTAATCAAAATCTGAAAAGTTACTTATGGTCTGGAATGGCATTCTCTGATGACATCAGTTTGATGGCTTGGGTTGAAAACGCTTAAACCACTCCCCTCCAACCGTTAGTCTATGATGAGTGAGAGATGGAGAGGATGAGCGCTAAAGTAAAACCCTGCCCTCTATTCAATATGGCGTTTCACTTGGAAATACGTCACAACACTGGAGAAAAGTCGATTGCAACTTCCGGTTCATGAGGACTTTAATATTTGTATTGTGTGGTAACCGTTTTATAAAAGCAATAAGGTACTCGAGGCTAGTGCTGCATCGTTAATAAGTCACGGCTGAAAGGGTTGCATTTATTGATGTATTTCAATTGTTCAATTTTTAATTTTCCTAATAACCATGGTGGCCATCTGTGTTATGACAACAAATTTTGGTTAGAGTTGAGATTTACATAAACATCAGTACAACCATCAATTAATTTTGTGACCACATCTGTGTCAGTTCATAGAAGTCACTACATAGACAAACATACTCCAGACATGAAATGTGGGAAAAGGAAGTTTATTTTAGATGTATGGACTATTAAAGACTCAGTGTGCAGCACTTAAGAGCTGTAGATGTAGATCTCTCTGTGTCCCACAACCTAGGTACATCTATCCTTGAGCTGTAATCCATTTCACTCTACAGCAGACATTTCTATTCACAGCCGTCTGGTTTCAGCAGTGGCCCGCACTTCAAAGGACTCAGGACTTACAAAAGTTTAAAAAAAAAAAAAAAAAAAACATTTTAAAGAACCTTCAAAGCTTACGCGTATTCTTGCATCGCTCAAGTTTGCAGTGAACCAACAAATCTAGCGCTACATTTTTATGCTTAAATAACTGACATGAAAAACCAAGAAATTGAGCCAGTACCAAAAAAAAAAGTCATTCACAACATAAGAAAAGCCTTTCACAAGTTTTTCATTGTTCTATAGTATCATGCATAGGTAAAACGCTATCTGTGGAACACATTCAGGTGGAGAAAGCTATTCTTACAAGCGCAAGAGACATTTGTGCAACAAAGCATTAGATATTAAGCTTTCAGTATGCAGTTGTGCAAAATTACTTCTAATTTCATTACCCATAATTCCCTGTGAACTGGCCAAAGTACCAGATATCGTGAGGCACAAAAGATAGGATAATCAACTGAAATATAAAAGAAGCAAATAAGAACGACAATACATCTGAAATCAATCAAGACATGCAGTTAATGCTGTAATGAAGCATACATAAATATATGTCAAACACAGTGGTTCTAATGACATAAGGAAGTCGTGATTTCACGAACAGGTTGAATGAATGGAAATAATATAAGTACAGAATAATGTAGTGAACAGGTTTGCTGTATGTAAAAAGTGTTTTAAGATATTTTTCTGAAATTTAGCATCCAGTTCCTTTACAATTGCACTCAAAAAGTTCACTAAGATTGTCTGTGAGTGGATAATGGACTGAATAAAGGATGAGAGATATAATGGACTCGATCCATTACACAGAAGAGCACATTAAAGAAATGAACAGTCCAGAGACTCCGTTATAGGCAACATCGAGCTACGAATAAAGTGACACATGCAGATTTGCATTACATACAGCGTTGGTGTAGTAAAGGTGTTAATCACCATATAAAATGAATGTTTTGTTACAAACAACAAGTCGTTTCACTGCATAAGCCTTCAGAATCACACAATATTCCACTGAAAGTCTCAGTGAAATTCCCTGACAATCAAATCATTGCTGGTTCTTCAGGTTTGTAGATGACGTCCTGTGTAGGCTGTCTTGTGGCAGATGTTGTTTTATCACTGTGGCTGTAGATTCTAGTGTTTTACTCATCCACTTCTGCTGGTGTTCTATGTCAAAATTGTTTTGGGAAAAAAATAAAAATAAAGGTACATTTTAAAGTGAGAAAAGAATTCTGGTAGAATGCTGGTAGATTTAGGGTGCTCTTCAGTCGCTCATTGTAAGTTGTTGGTGGTCGGTGTTGAGAGATCTAGATACTGGACTATCAGCATGTCAGCAATCTGTGACAGAAACAGATGGTTAATAGACAGACAGTTGCATTATGCAATATGATACTAGACATTTGTGTGTTCTACTTAACTTGAAAGGTACAGTTCATTCAAAAATGAAAAACCTGCCATAATTTACTCGCTCTGATGCTGAGCTATGCTGGAGGGAATATCTAAATTCTGGTCTGTTTGTTGCAGAGTTTTTGTATGACTTCAGAATACTTTAGATATAGAAAACGAGTTGTATAGCCAATTTTTATAATACTTGTTCCTTTTTGAAAGGTGATTTTGCATCCACATTCATTGTAATTGCCTGGCAATGAAAAAACAGCACAGGCTTCAGTTTCTTTTTCTGTGAAAGCCAAACAGGAAGTCACACGAATTTAAAACAACATGAAGGTGATGATTTTTGGGTGAACTATCCCTTTAAGCAAATGAGGTCAAAACATACAGTCACACCAAAAATTATTCAGACATTTTTGATATATTTTTTTTACTAGTGGGTGCAGGACACTATAGTTCATTTATGTAAGTGAGGATAGCAAAATAAAGTAAACTGTGACATATTATACCCAAAAATTCTTCATACAGTCGAATACCAGTAAAACTGATCAAAATTTGGAACCAAAAATTCTTCAGACACTTTGACCTGACCATGTTTTGCTTAGGTGTTACCTGACATAATTAAGATTAATGTTTTCTGACACAGTTTAACTCTGAGTTCTTGTCATATTTTATTACCAATTTTTTAAACTATAGTGAATAAACTGTATTAATGAATGAAATGTTGAAGGTGTCTGAATAAATTTTGGTTTGACTGTATATCTGTTCAAAAAATTAACCCTCATGTTGTGTTTGGGTAATTTTGACACGTAGAGGATTTTCTTTTTCCTGAAAATGTTAGTTAATGTTGTCACATTGGACTAAAACTTACTGACTTCATTCACTCAGGGTATAACTACTTCCCAAAATTTTCTGGATAATTTTTGTACTTTTTTGGGATTTTTTCCCCCACCTTATTTTGCCTCCACTTGTGGTGTTCCTAGTCAAAAATGACCGGCCTACAAAAAATAGCTTATAAATCTCTCATTATGCTATATTATCACCGAATACTGGATCCTAACTTGTTTTCTTTCAATTAGGACAGGTTTTGTATTAATTTCTTAACTGACTGATAGTAGGCCTCATTGATCTGAGCTTATATTGTTCAAAAATGGCCATCTATTGAAAATGAATGGGGGAGATTGGAAATAAAAGAAACATTTAGAGCCCTATTTTAATTATCTAAGCGCATGGTCTGAAGCGCATGGCGCAGGTGCACTTAGGGTGTGTCCGAATCCTCTTTTGCTAGTTTAACGACAGAAAAAATGGTTGGCGCGCCAGGTGCGTAGTCCAAAAGGGTTGTACCTAGTCTCTTAATGAGTCATGGGTGTGTTTTGGGTGTAATGTGCAATAAACCAATTGGACTCTCATCTCCCATTCCCTTTAAAAGCCAGTTGCGCTTGCACCATGGTGGATTCGCTATTTACATGGCGGAATTTGCAAGCGGAAAGAATGAATACTTCTCCAAAGAGGAATCCTTTTATTTTTAAAATGTTTGTGTGCTGCTGCGTATCCCTGTGTGTGTAATAAGCAGAGTGTTTGCACACTGTGCACCCACCTATAGGCGCATATTACTAACGCGCCCTGTAAATAACAAAAAAATACTGCGCCATTGACTTTAGACCAGCTTTTTGTTGGTCAATTTCAGTTGCCTCAAAATAGCAATGCGCCTGAACACACCTCGTTTTCAGACCAACGAGGTGTGTTCAGACCAGATGGGCGAACAGATGGGCACGAGTGCATTTGCTATTTAAACAATGTGGACGCTGGATGTGAAAATGATAACTGCGTCAGGCTGAAACTAGCACTGAAACTAGCACTGAAACTAAACTGTCGTCGCAATGCGCCGGGTGTATGAATGTTCAGGAGCATGTTCATCATGTTCATGTTCACATGTATACATGTGTGCTTGCAAAGATAAAGGCCTCGGACCTGTGCATACACAAATAAACTATTTTGAGTATTACAGGCTTTCGTTTTTTTACAGAAATGAACTTCATCCTTAGATCAATGAGGCCTATGATCAATCAGTTTCAAAAATAAATACAAAACCTGTCCTAATAGAAAGAAAACAAGTTGACAAAAAGACTGAATCCAATATTTGGTGATACTGGACTTTGTTCCATTTTGTACAAGATAAAAGCATTTCAAAACTTCCTGGTTAAACATTAAAGCAATTTATATTTTGTTACTGACAAAATTATTCACAAATAATGTAAAAATCTGTTCTAATTGAAAGAAAACAAGTTGACAAAAAGATTGAATTCAATATTTGGTTTACAATATTGGATTTACAAGCAATTTTTAAAAGAACGGTCATTTTTGACCGGGAACCCTGAAAGTGTTACAGGGTTTTCAACACAGCATAAGGGTTAAAAATCACATTAATATTATTGTTATTAAGACAATGGTAATATATCATTTACACCCCCATAAACAGTCACTCTCTTTGTCTGAGATGCATTTTCAAAGATTGTCCTCCCCCAGAGATCATATCAGCAGGGAAATGATGCACAGCTTAAAACCCCAAGCAGGTTTCACAGCTCTATGAAAATGTCACGTTTGTTTTTCTTTGGTTGAAAAAAAAAAAAAAAAACGCAAGCCCCACAGCAAAGGTTAGGACTCTTCTAAAAAAATAGCCTTCTAAAAATCAAAGTGTAATTCATAACTGATTGTTCTGTTGAAAATAAATAAAAAAAAATAGTAAAATCCATGGTGTTGTGGGTGGTTGCCAGTGTGTTGCTAAGTGTCCTTAGTGGGTTTTAGCACATTGCGAAATGGGACAAAAAGGTGTGTTCACACCATGTCAGAATTAATGTAATTATGATATTTCGACTTGTAAAAAAGTGAATGTCCGTAGAACTCTTAATTACAACTTGTAAACTCTGAATTTTCTTAGTGCTACTGCGACTAGACCACTGCAGATTCATTTTGCCGTTGATAGTGTTGCACATAATTCCAAGTCCGAGGACTTGAACAACTCAGAGTAGAACATCATGGGTTGTCATCACGTAAATTACGACATGGCGTGCCGTGAACACAGCAAGAATCACAAGTCTGATCGTTTAGAACAAATTAAACACTGAAAATATATAAATTATCAAAATGAAAATAATCAAAATGAAATTCTTACTAAAAAAATGAATATTTTATTGAATTTTTTATATTTTATTTGTTTACCTGCATGTCATGTGATAATTAACCATCGTCAGAAAAACGTGAACATGCAAATGTGTTGTTAAATTATTGAAATATTAAATTAAAAGACAGTACAAGTAAATATGTAAAGATGTTCAGCTGACAAAAATGTTTGAGAATCCCTGGTTTAGAAAGTAAGAGCACACCTCTCCTCAAAAAGTGTCAAGATTTGAGGTATATTTTGAGGCATAGCATAAATGCTGCAGGACACCTTATGCACTAAAGTTTAATACTTATGTTAAAGGGATAGTTCACCCAAAAATTAAAACTGTCATCATTTACTCACCATCAATTTGTTTCAAACCTGTATGAATTTCTTTCTTCTGCTGAACACAAAAGAAGATATTTTGAAGAATGTAGGTAACCAAACAGTTGATAAGCCCCTTTATTTTATTTTATTTTTTTCCATAGTATAGAAGTTAAAGGGGTAACCGTTTGGTTAGCCATATTCTTCAAAATATCTTTTTGTGTTCAGAAGAACACAAGGGTTTAAAGGTTTCTTCAAACCCATAACCCCAGGTATGATTAGTAAAAGTGAATGTTGACTTAGCAAACTACACTAAGGGTTGGATATATTCATACAATGCATAATTAAATAAAAGGAAAGTCTTTTCCTTGACACCAGTACAAGCAAAACAAGAAACAACAAGTTCCATGGGCAGAAACAACTACTTACCCAGTTTTACCTCACTAGGTCTTCAACTCCTTTGTTTAACTCCATTTTTGATTTCGTCAGTGGTCTGCTGTGGCTTGTTCTGCTCCCATATGTCGTCCTGTTCCTCCTCACCCTCATTGACCTCACCATCACCTTTCCCATCATCCCCCTCTGCCAAAGCTTCACTCTGGCGTACACTGACAGAGATGACCAGGGCTTGCACGATACCATAGATCAAAGCAAACTGCAGAAGGTACTCCTGTACCGCCCACAGCAGTCCGGCCATCCCGACGGAAGACACCAGAAACATGGCCATCCCATGAAGCCACAGCTTCAGGGCCCCTTGCACCCCCAGCACGTCCAAAACGATCTTGGTCGGAGGGGACACAGTACTCAGAAAGCCCACCACGAACAAATCAAAGAGGTGGCGGAGGAAATTAAAGCAAATGTTGTAATGTTCAGGCAAAATTTCCCCCGTCCACGAGCGAGAGAAGAAGCGGAATGCTGATGCCTGCTGAGACAGTGGCGTTGGGGATGGTGGGGGCGTCCCGTAGTCTGATTCCCCGTCGACTTCATCAGAGTCCCATGTACCTTCATTCCACCCGGCACATTTCTGCTGCCGGAGCCTGGTGGACGTCGACCACCGGGGCCAAAAGAAGTATCTGGATGGAAGCATTCTCCTCCACCAGCGTGAGGAGCTTTGGGCCGCTGCTTTCTCAGTCTCAACATCAGGACTCATCGCCCGAAGCTCTTCTACTTCCAAAGGCTTAAAATTCTCTTCGGTTTCCCAGAATTCCTCAGCTTGTGTCTTTTGGTCCTTTTTGGTATTCTCGCCCCTCCAAACCCAGGCAGTAAGTCCCCATAAGCTCCATCTGCTTTTAATCTGACTCTCTGTTGTTAAGGGTTTTTCTGGTTTGGTCTTACTGCCCCAGGACGAGTATAGATTCACTGGACTGACCCACCCCCAAACTCGCCCTACAACTGCGGTCATGTCGGCACTATTACTTTATAATGCACAAAGAGGAAAATTAAAAAACTATAACATGAATAAAGTGTCAGTCTGAGAAAATGCTAATATAATTGGTAATTAAAATGTAATTAACTGTAGTATTAAGCAATAGTATGAACAGGTACCTCTTAATCTAATAGTATAGCTATTAAAAATTAAAAAACGACGGTTAGTGTCCCTTAAAGATAACAAAGTTTTACACTGCCACAAGTATAAGGCATCTAAACAATGACACCTCAACAGACCTGTATTAAGGCGTGTTTGTATTTGCAAATGAACCAGAAAATAACTTACAGACCACACCCTTGCAAATCACTCGATGAGAGGAAGAGAAATTAATTTTTAATTAAAATTAAAAAATAAAAACAAAAAATGACTGTGGCAGTAGGGTCTCATATATTTTGGGGTCTACAAGTATTTTCCTCGGGCGAAACGGCGTCGGTTAGCATGTCTGAACAAGCCGAAAGACTCCACCACTTTATACGCTAAACTGTGTCGATGTCGAACGACGAAACACTATCGACCGGATAATCAAACATACCTCCGACGTGAAATCTTTGATAGATAATAATAACTGACGGTTACATCCTCAGGACATCACAGTCCCTCTGCTTCAGATGCAAAAACAGTTAAGATCACTTATCGATGCCAGCTTCACATTCCGTTTCACTACCGCCCTGCATAAACATGCACAAACTTAAACGTTTCAACATATAAACAATTATAGACAGTCAGAGTGCGAAAATACAGACCAGTGTACGTTAATTCCAAGATATTTCCCGCGTTTTGACAGAGATAACTGAGAAAATGTAATTAAAACTGTCTGTGTAAGAGCTGGCTTACTTGACTAGTAATGGGAAGTCCGACTCGTTCCCGCGAATCGATTCTTTCAAATGGTTCATTTGAATCGTGTCATCTCGTGGTGGCATATAATGCTGTTCATTACGATTTTTTCCGTTACAAATCAGACATGCGGGCTGAATGTGGAATAGCATACTATTACTGCATTTAACAGACGTTTTTATACAAAGCGACAATACAGAAATAAGCAGTTCGTCTAGAGAGGTAACAATATTTGTGTACAATGCCAGGTTTATTGGAAAGACGAAAGCTTTTAAATAGTAAGAGAAGTTACTAATATGCCATTCCGAATCCGAAGTATCATACTTCAATTTTTACTTCATATATTAAGAGAAATACGCTAAAAAAAAAAAAAAAAAAGCAGCTCAATTTAAGATTTTAACCAGCCTCTTTCACTCTTCTCTGGTCAATGAGTTTCAACAGATTCATTGAAAAGATCCGACTCAAAAGAAAGATTCATTCACAGATCTGGCGTCATTACGCACTAGTACGTGAAGAACAAAACCGGTTACATTGTCATCACTGACCCAATGACCTTCACTCTGGAGATTTGAGGCAGTCCGTGTGAACTATTAAAGTCTATTAATAGGCGTGCGCGTTTGTTACAAAGTAGACCAGTCGTAAAAAAAATAAAAAAAACATGTAGGGAGAGTGAAGTGAAATATGATAAAAGCCACCACTAACAAAAGCAATAGTTTCTATAATAAAAGTCCTTTGTGATCGCGACGAAACAGCAGAGTGAGATTACATGCAGAGTTCAACAAATAAATCCACAATTGTTTGATGTGTGTTTGAATATCTCCAAAAAAGACCCATAGGTAAAACATCTCAGGCCTCTGTACAAACTGTGATTCTTAATGTTTTTTGTTTAAAAAAAAAATAAAAAATAAAAATAATAATAATATTATGAGGCTGCATATCAGATATCACATGAATAACCAAATTTATACTTGAAAGTTTTAAACCATTGCAAAATTAGCTTAATATAAATCACAAGGTGTTGGTATAGGGTGTAAATCAACCGCATGGTATGAATGCTACTGTACTATTAAAATGACTGCATTTGAGAGCATTTGCACTGATATTAATCCATTATCCAGCAACATGAATAAGATGAAGGCATACATGCAACAAAACAACATCATATGTAATTGTGATTTTTATTAAAATGTAAAAGTAAACTCAATTTAGAAAATGCAGTTTACAAAGAACTGGAAAATGAAAAAGATTAAGCAATTACTCCTCAAACTGTCCTTGGAAATACAACAGCACTGAAACAACTGTTTAAATTGATACACAATACTACAAAGTAGCTTGACAGTTCACCATCATGCTGCAAACCGTTCACAACTCCTCTTCTGACACGACTTCGACTTCTGTCCTTACAAGAAAACAAGTGTATTAGATTACAAATGAGAAAAACAAAGTGTATCAGTTGTCTGTCAGTGTTTCAGTGCGCCGCGAGAAAGTTACTTCATTGACTTTCAGTGGAACCGAACTACGCATTCATCATTAACACAAGCTATAACCAAAGCTAGGTTTATTGGTCCATTACTTACACGGGTCTGCACATTTGCATGCATATACCCATCTCTGGCACATAATTCTGGCATCACATCAACCTAAAAAAAATAAATTCAATGTCAATCATAAGTTCTTCATAACAAATACATGTTCATAATCAAAAGCTGTGCTCAGAGAAATGTGAAGAGCTTCATGTTGTCATCAGAGACTCTAGTCTGTTGAATCATCATTGCACATCACTGATAAAAGATCAGCACTGTTAGGATACAACACCAACCTTTACGTAGAATCATGGGCTCAAGACATTTTAACGTCTATGTTGGCTGCAAATCTTTCGCTGAAATCCTTGAAAAGAAACAAGTTGTTAGAGCTCATCATGGGCCACACTTGCAAAGTCCTGGGAATAAGAAACAAGTCCTTTCTTACTGGTTGTCAACTGTTGCCATCAACCATTCTGTTGGAATCCAACCTGTAAAAATTATTTTAACATTTAGGGACATCCAAGCCACTAATATTCAATCACAAGGTGTGCTGCATGTGTTCAGTGCACTATAAAGAGCTTCATGGGTAAATCAGAGACTCTAGTCTAATGATTCATCATTACATGCAATAATGGACAATCAGACAAAATGCTTTCCTTTGAAAAGAAAGACTAATTGTTAGAGGTTTTCAGTGGCACAAACCATTTCTTACCCACTGGTTGTAAACGGTTGACATCAGCTACCTGGCAACATTTTTTTCTTCTCCCATCCAACCTGTAAAAGTTATTTTAACATTTAGGAACATCCAAGTCACTTCTATTCAATCACAAGGTGTGCTGCATGTGTTCAGTGCACTATTTAGAGCTTCATGGGTAAATCAGAGACTCTAGTCTAATGAATCATCATTACATGCAATGATTGACAATCAGACAAAATGCTTTCCTTTGAAAAGAAAGACTAATTGTTTGAGGTTTCTTTTCTATTTCTTACCCATTGTTTGAGTAACTGTTGACATCAGCTACCTGGCAGCATCTGTTTCTCCCATCCAACCTGCAAAAGTTATTTAACATTTAGGGACATCCAAATCACTTCTTTTCAATCACAAGGTGTGCTGCATGTGTTCAGTGCACTATAAAGAGCTTCATGGTTAAATCAGAGACTCTAGTCTAATGATTCATCATTACATGCAATAATGGACAATCAGACATTTTCCTTTGACAAGAAATTGTTTGAGATTTTCTTTGGCATAAACTATTTCTTACCCACTGGTTGTAAACGGTTGACGTCAGCTACCTGGCAGCATCTGTTTCTCCCATCCAACCTGCAAAAGTTATTTTAACATTTAGGGACATCCAAATCATTTCTTTTCAATCACAAGGTGTGCTGCATGTGTTCAGTGCATTATATATAGCTTCATGGGTAAATCAGAGACTCTAGTCTAATGAATCATCATTACATGCAATGATTGACAATCAGACAAAATGTTTTCCTTTGAAAAGAAATTGCTAGTGGTTTTCATTGGCATAAACTATTTCTTACCCATTGGTTGTAAACGCTTAACATCAGCTTCCTGGCAACATCTTATTCTCTCATCCAACCTGTAAAAGTCATTTTAACATTTAGGAACATCCTAGTCACTTTTACTCAATCACAAGCTGTACTGCATGTGTTCAGTGCATTATATAGAGCTTCATGGGTAAATCAGAGACTCTAGTCTAATGAATCATCATTACATGCAATAATGGACAACAGGGCAAAATGCCTTCCTTTAAAAAGAAAGATGAATTGCTAGAGGTTTTCAGCAGCACAAACCATTTCTTACCCATTGGTAGTAATCGGTTAACATCAGCTACCTGGCAACATCTTTTTTTCTTCTCCCATCCAACCTGTAAAAGTTATTTTAACATTTAGGAACATCCAAGTCACTTCTACACAACAACAAGCTGTACTGCATGTGTTCAGTGCATTATATAGAGCTTCATGGGTAAATCAGAGACTCTAGTCTAATGAATCATCATTACATGCAATAATGGACAACAGGGGTTTTCAATATTTTAGATGCCACGGACCCCCAAATATGATTCTGCAATTTAACAGTAATATATATATATATATATATATATATAAAGACCCAAATTATGCAGTGAACATATGTGTATAATATTATTTGGGGAAAAAATATTTTCTATTATGTAACATTACTTCTCAGCATAGTACTTCTCAACATAGTACTGTAATATGAATTGAATGTATACAAATCACATCAATTTTAGTTAGTTAAATATTATCATTACTATTTTTACACTTTTTCTCTGAACTCTTCTACGGACCCCTCAACTTGCGGCACCTGGGGTCCCCGGGACCCAGTTTGAAAACCCCTGAAAGAAAATTAAAATGCTGTATTTTCATACTTACAGCAGGGACGTTCTTGCCACTTCGGCCCATTTCTTTGCAATTTGGTTCCCTAGCACGACAATATTCAGGATTAGTAAACATTTGCAAACAATGAACATAATATTTGTATCAAGTCATATTCAATTAAGCATGTTGGTCTATGGACTAAAGGTGTCTACGACCACGAGGGCGAGGCCATAAGCGCCATTTTTTTTTTTGCAGGTCTTCAGTTAGCATTAACGCACAGGCTGTCGGCGTTTCACAACAAATGTAAACAAATAGCACTAAACTGTATTTTTGGTATTTAACACAAAAATATAAAGTCCGTTCACCGTTACCTCAAACACTGCAGCATCCGCAGAACGGGATCGCGCTGCGTCCAGGGAAGGTAATTTAAAGGGGTCCTAATGCTGCAGGTAGGGTAGCGAAATATCTGCCTGAATGAAAATATAAGTACATTTCGTGCAGATATTACATTAAATTTTAAACATTATTCTTCTTCGTCGTCAGTTTTTTACTTTAAAAACGGTTCTTTTTCTTTAAAAATATATTATGCGTGCAGTTTTTATGACTTCATTTTAATTGAGAGAGAATATCTGTACGATTTTCACACCACAAAAGTATATTCATATAATTAATAATTATTTATGAATTCATATATCAAAAGCACAGCCATACAGCATGCAGTGGTGATTGCTGACCATTAAATTTAGCTATTAAAAAAAGAAGAAGTTAAAGTTAAATGCTGTCAAAGAAACGTTGCAGGGTGAAAATAGCAATTAAAGAAAAAAATATAAAAGGGTACAAGTATGGCTGTGTTTATATGATCATTTGACTTCTACCAAAGAATATACACTTTGCTTCTATTGACTGCAATATAATAGGTTGCTATCGGTTGCTATGCATCACAAAGTTGTGTGTCGTTGCTTGCCGTTGCCGAGAGGAAACGGAAATAAATCTTCTAAAGCCGCACGTTTCTGCTATTGTGTAAAATAAAGATTTTTTTGCACATTTCATATCTATAACAGGAAACATTTAAAATATTTGCAGGTGTTGCTAGACTTATGTGACATTTTCCCGTCTTGAATCCTGCAGGCGTGTGTTTTAACAGCACTACGGCTGACCACTGGCGCTCATCCCGCACAAGGGAGTGACACAAACACAATGGGAGGACAGAGGAATCATTGATAACACTGCTATAAATCTATGCTTTTAAACAAGCCTACTACTGAAGCGGCACTAATGTGGAACTGGTATTTTAAGTGCAGGCCAGTGATGCAGTGAAGAATCGATTGGCTCTTTAATACATGCATCTGAATCTGCAGTAGGGAATTAGGAAGAGTATTGTCTTAAGATTTCAGATCTGTCCTTACAATGGATTTCCCTTTCGACCTAAATGCGCTTTTCCCCGAGAGAATTTCAGTGCTGGATAACAACTTGAGTGCAGGTCGGAAAGCGCATGGGAGGTAATGTATGTTTTATGATCGACTGTATAGACTGAGGGGTGTAATCTGTTGGGAGATTTGCAACATTCACTGCTTTTGTCTTGTAACAGTGGTTGACACAGTTGTGCATTATACATACACTGCTACCAGTGGGGGGTGTTTTATTAGGCGAAATGTTCAATTTGGTCCAGGTCATCTTTGTAATTTTTTCCAGTAATGATAAGCTTATTGCTGTATGTAGAGCTTGACGTCAGGTGATGCAAATGCGGCCCTGAGTGAACAACAAATCTGACATTAGTCTGTTTTAATCTGAACAATGCTGATTCAGTAAGACAGCCATAGACTTCACTGTAATTACACTGTATAGAAAATCACACAATGCCATAGATAGATAGATAGATAGATAGATAATACATTTTATTTGTAATGCACCTTTCGTATACTCAAAGGGCTACAACACATTTACAAAAACATAATACATAATACATGATACATAAAACACAGTGATAATATAAAATATTAAAAACTTTACTAAAAATGTGTTTTGAGCAGTTGAGCATCGCTAATTGAAAAGTGTCATGGATTCCATAAAAAAAGCTTTTCTTTAATAAAAACATGTTAATAAAATGCAGGAATTTGTGGTGCTTTTTCAGCATACATAACTAACACTGTATGTAACAGCATACATTACAATAAATACAACAATTAAAGATTTTAAATGCATTTTAAAATTCACCAAAAATTATTTGATTTAACCAGTAGTGTGTGTATTTTGTGGCTTTTATTCTTTGTGTGATAACTGTAAGGTCATCTACTCTATACACTACTGGTCAAAAGTTTTCGGACAGTAAGATTTTTTTTTTTTTTTAATGTTTTTAAAAGAAGTCTCTTCTGTTCACCAAAGCTTCATTTATTAACAGTTGTGTACAATTTTTTTTTTCAAGATTATTTGATGAATATAAAGTTCAAAAGAACAGCATTTATCTGAAATATAGAGCTTAATCAACATTATAAATGTCTATACTCTCACTTTTGATCAATTTATTGCATCCTTGCTGAATAAAAGTATTAATTTCTTTAATTTCTTTCCAAAAAAAAAAAAAAAACACTTACTGACCTCAAACTTTTGAACAGTAGTGATAATGTACAAAAGCTTTCTATTTCAGATAAATGCTGTTCTTTTGAACTTTCTATTCTTCAAATAATTCTGACAAAAAAAATTGTACACAACTGTTTTCAACATTGATAATAATAATAAATGTTTCTTGAGCAGCAAATCGGCATTTAAGAATGATTTCTGAAGGATCATGTGACACTGAAGACTAGAGTAATGATGCTGAAAATTCAGCTTTACCATCACAGAAATAAACTGCATTTCAAAATCTATTCAAATAGAAAACAGTTATTTAAAACTGTAAAAATATTTCACAATATTACTGTTTTTGCTGTGTTTTGAATCAAATAAATGAAGCCTTGGTGAGCAGAAGAGACTTCTTTTAAAAACATTAAAAAATCTTACCGTCCAAAAATTTTGACCGGTAGTGTATGATTATGTGCCTGTTAAAGACTGTAAAAATTCACTTTTATCAGATTTAATTTTCAATGAAATAGACCAAAATATTGATTCTAATCTAATCAGATGCTCTCTAGAACGGTGTTTCTTTATGACTTCAAGGCCCTCCTTTGTCTGAGACAATATTCTAAGGCCCTCATATCTAAATTTATACCTCTGGTATTAACTAAAAATAACAAAAACTTTAAAGAACCGTTGCTCTAGTCTAGAATGATTATGTCCCCCCAAGAGCAAATCAGCGAGTAGCACATCATAATTAATGACTGTAATGTAATGAAAGCCTATTCGTCGTCACCATGAAATCAAAATTGACCATTCAACTGACCTATCGCAACTTCCTTTTGATGCTGACTTTTATTATATTGGCCATCAGCCAACATGATATTAGAATCAGCTATTGAAAAACCTGTCAAAGCTATATATGATAATAATAATATATAAAACACCTGTGAAAACCAAAAGTTGTGTATTGTAAGAAGGTACACATCCGTTATGACCTAGATAACTGGAAACATAAATGCTGATTCTCATTTTATGTCTTTGTGTGAGATTCCTAACATACCTGCTTTTTGTTCACTAGACCAGATCCTCTTCTTCAGATCACCACAGTTATAGATGAGCTGGGAAAAGCCTCCTCTAAGGTAATAATGACTGTCTTTTGTCTCTTCTTGAGCTTGCAGATGTCATTCACTGTCAGTTTCAGTCTGTCATTATGTCATCTGTGTGTGTGTGTGTGTGTATGTAACTCCTCAGGCTCAGCAGCTGCCTGCACCTATAACCAGTGCTGCAAAGCTCCAGGCCAACAGACATCATCTCTACCTCCTGAAAGATGGGGAACAGAACGGGTACGCTGGCTATTTCTGTCCCTCCCCCACCCTATGCTTCAGATTTAATCTATTTAGATGTCAATACAACTGACCTCTCTCTTTCCTGTTTTTCCATTTCCATTAAATGTAAACACATCCACTTCTGCTGTTAATAACAATATTTGACTCCCTCTTCCTGTCTTCCCAGCGGGAGGGGTGTTATTGTTGGATTTCTGAAGGTTGGCTACAAGAAGCTCTTTTTACTCGTAAGTGTTTCCTCATTATTGACTCTGTAATTAAATCTCGCCTAATGAGTTATGCCTGAGTGCACACTTTTTAAGCAGATGCATCAACACACAGTATGTTGTAATTGCCTCTAGAACCAACGGGGGGCGCATTTGGAGACCGAGCCATTGTGTGTGCTGGATTTCTATGTGACAGAGACCTTGCAGAGACATGGCTACGGGCTTGAACTTTTTGACTTCATGCTGAAAGTGAGTGTCTGTCAGCGGTCTGATTTATTAAAAGATTTGTTTATTTATCATTTCCTCATGTCATTCCAAATCGTGTGACTGACTTTCTTGCGTGGAACGCAGAAAATGTTTTGAAGTATGTTCACGCTGCTCTTTTCCATACAACAAAAACATACAAGGGCAAACAACAGAAAGCACTATAAAAGTATCATGAAAGTGCTCCATATAATTCATTCACTATATTACAAGTTTGAACAAACTAAAATTGAATTTTTTATTCCCAGATAATTTTCCCCTTCACTGTAGCTGTCAAATGCACATATTGACGTCAGTGATGAAAACGCAATTGTTTTTTTTTTTTTTTTTTTTTCATGTTTCAAACTTCCTGAATGCTACATTGCAAGTTTGAAGAAACAGAAGTGCAAATAAGATTTAAGAGCTATGGTGAAGGCTAAGATTTTCGTTAAAAAACTATTAAACTCAGTTTAATAACTTCGGTTTAAAACTTAACTAACTTATATTTTGGTGTGTTTCTTAGAGAATTCTTTGAATTACAGAAAATACTCATGGAATGTATCACATTAGTCATATGGACTGCTTTTATGCTGTTTATTTTGTAATTTTTGAAGGTTATGTGGAAAAGAGCAGCATGAACATGCTTCCAAATATCTACTTTTGTGATTGCTGAAAAAAAGAAACTCATACTGGCTACATTAGAGTGAGTGACAGATTTTCATCTTGGGGTGAACTGTCCCTTTTTTTTTTATTTTGTTCAGTAGAGAAGTCAGTGTTAAAGGGATAGTTCACACCGACTTGAGGGGGAGTAAATGATGACAGAATTTTCATTTTTGGGTGAACTATCCCTTTAAGACACATTTGTATTTACTTGCAAAGAGCCGTTTATTTTTGTGACTCAAATTTCACATTCTCTGATTAAATAGCACAAACGGGTGGAGCCTGAGCAGATGGCGTACGATAGACCTTCTCCTAAATTCCTGTCATTTCTAGAGAAGCACTATGATCTCAAAATCAGTGTGCCTCAGGTAAGAGTCACCAGAAAGTGCTGAATGACATGAAACAATTACAGGACATGGTGTTACTCCTCTCAGAAATCCAGTTTATAACTGAACCCAATAATACTGTCACTGAAAACAACTTCACCAAACACTACATGTTATGTCTTGGATGTAAATCCTGATATGGTTATTATGTCTATGACATGTGAGCATGTTCATTTGCACACAATACAGACTTCATACAATAGTCTTTTCTTCAAAAAATCTGGAGGTGTTTATGACCGTTTGGATGTTATGATGTAATTCTTTGTCTAATATGTCTTAATTTCTTATCCTGTCACACTTGTTCCTATCAGGTGAATAACTTTGTGGTATTTGATGGCTTCTTCCAGAGTAGATCAGGTAAGCCCTGACTGCATCACTGTTCTGTGGTTATGTGGGTTTGGAATGTTGGTCTGGATCTAAGCCAGAGTTCAATGGCTTGTTCTCTCAGGACAACAACCTCCCCTTCTCTTCATTACAGTACGTGCAAGGCAGCATTGTATTGAAATTCCTCCTCTTTTATTCATTTCTCTTCCTTGTTTTTCTGCAAGTAATTCAGCCCGAACCACTTAACGTACAGAGTCCAATCAAACTTTGTTTTATGGATCATTTTAAATTTAGGTATTTATCTATTGCCTTTTTAGGATTAGTTTTTTTTAGCATTAACTTTCTGCTGCTACACCTGACAGTGGTGAGTAAATATCGGCCATAAATATTTCTTTTGGCCATGAAAATATATTTTCCATTATTTTAATAGGTGTTGTTATTGCTAACTAAATCTAAAACTAATAAAAATCATTTTCATTAATTGGAATAAATCTAAAAAAAATATATATATATATATAAATATTAGATAAAATTAGAAATGCTGCCTTGTCAACTAACTGCAATAAAATAAGTTTGTTTGAATTAAAATTACTAAATAGAAATAAACTAATTATACAAATAAACTAAATAGAAACATTAAAAAATGAATAAAAAATATTAAATCATAAAAATTACTTAAACTAAAATGAAAATGAAAACTAGAAATATTAAAAATAAGAGCCAATTCAAAGTATTAAAGGGTCAGTTCACCCAAAAATGAAATTTTTGTCATTAAGTACGCACCCTCATGTCGTCCCAAACCCATAAGACTTTGTTCATCTTTGGAACACAAATTAAGATATTTGTGATGAAATCCGAGGGTTTCTGAACCACACATAGGCAGCAACGTCATTGCACCTTTTGAGGTCCAAAAAGGTATTAAAGACTTCGTTAAAATAGTCCATGTGACTACAGTGGTTCAACCTTAATGTTATGAAACGACGAGAATACTTTTTGTGCGCAAAAACAATTTGAACTGTTGTCATACGCAGTTGACGTAGTGAACGCAGTACAGCGCTTCCATGTTTACGTCCGAACGCCTGCTCAGGATTGGCCAACGCTGTACACGTGAGCAGCACGACGCATGTGTGTGATGCTGACGCAGGAGCCGGCCAATAATGAGCCAGTGTTCTGACGTAGAACCCAGAAGCGCTGAACTGCGTTCACTACGTCAACTGCGTAGGAGACTGACTTAAAAGAGAAGAAATTGCAGAATAAAGTCGTTATTTTTGTTTTGTTTTTGCGCACAAACAGTATTCTCGTCGCTTCATAACATTAAGGTTAAACCACTGTAGTCACATGGACTATTTTAACGATGTCTTTAATACCTTTCTGGACCTCAAAAGGTGCAATGACGTTGCTGCCTATGTGTGGTTCAAAAACCCTCAAATTTCTTACGGGTTTGGGATGACATGAGGGTGAGTACTTAATGACAGAAATTTCATTTTTGGGTAGAATAACCCTTTAATAAATACTTAATAGTATATAAATAATACTAAAACACTTACTAGTTTAATGAAAAACATTTTCAATATTTATATCATATGACAGTGGGATTATTTAGTTGATATTGGTGACAAATACTAGTTGTAACTTCATATATAAGCTAGTCTAGCTGCAAGTGTCAAGACATGGTGATTTCATTTATTTATTTATGTATTTATTTTCCCTTCATTTTGATGGCTTTGGTTCTAGATAAACTTATAATTGTATTTTTAATTATTTATTTATTTATTTTTTTAGGTAAAAATCACAACAGTTTCTTTTCCAAACAGTAGATAAGTCACTGAGTTCACTTACATCCTTCTTACAAATAGACTTGCATGTCATGTTCCTTATATAATTATCGGCCTGGTGGATGATTATAGATTGAAATGTTATGCAGAAAAAGCCCAAAACCTAAAACTTTAGCACTATTCTTTTGCTGCCTTGCAAGCACTGCAATTTCCTTTTAAAAATGTAAAAATGTGAACCTCTGAGAATGCAATTTAATTTTCCAAATTACATTTTAGCAGATACCACAATTCATTAAGAAAAGTCTTTGTTGTGCTGGTCCATAATGCTCACAGCTCTCTTTTGGTTCTTTTATTGTTTCATATTTTTAGTGCCTCTATATTTAAGTCAAGTCTATTTCCATGATTTAAACCACAGTCTGTTATTCTGTTTTCTGTAAAATGGCATCTACGTGCCTGGGCAACCATTTTCAATGTATTTATTTATGTGTATAAATGACTCATCAAGCCCAGATCGTGCTGTTTATAGTTGGTAGTCACCCTAGATCGGGTTTAACCTGTGCAAACAATTGAAAACATTCATTGTTCAAGCACTTTTGTCTCATGAAACTCTCTCAGGAACACCTTCCTCCCCTCTGACGGATCAGGGGATGTACGGATTTTTGTAAGGACATTGAATATCTGCTGTTCCCCTCCCCTACCGTCACCCGGCTTCCACCTTACTTATCACTCCTTTAGCATATCCCCATAGTTTAAAGACAGTCCACTCACTATACTCTTCCTTTGCACTCAACCGGACCCCCATAACATCTGCCCATGTTATCAGTCCCAACAACTCACTTACGAACTTCCTCCCTTACAATATCCCTTGTTGTTCCCCTTTAAAATCCAATTATAGATAAGTGCTATATGTTTTCCCTAAAGTGCAGCGTAATGATAATCGATATATGCATTATGGCCATGGATATTGACTTGTATGAATATCTGTGAAGAGTGCAGTGTGTGCTGTTTAACTGCTTGCAGTACTCCAGACTTATTTTCAATCATACCGGTTGTTTCTGTTGGCGCTTTCTGACCACCATGCTCTTTTTACAGCGGTCCAATTGAGAAAAGTTCCCCCAAAAAAGCCAGAGGGAGAGATCAAACCATATTCACTAATGGAAAGAGAAGGTGGGTTACTCATAGGCTCCATGTCGTATATTTAACCAGTTGGCACAATACAGAACTCAAGTAGCTGACATTTACACCAACTAGCTAAATACTGACATCATCCAGATGCTGTAATAAATAGTTTCAACTGGAAACAGACCTCCTATTATGCATTAAATGTCTTGATTTGTTCCATAAGTTACTTCAGAGCCCTTAGAAAAGAGTTATTTTTAGCAGGGGAAAGGACTCTTACAATTACTTTAGAAAATGTAAAAACCTAGTTTAGACACATTAGGGTGGTAGTCAGGGGACTTTGAGAATCTTAATCCATGTACAAATCCAGTCACCTGTAAATCAAATATACAGATGACTAGAGTTGGGAACCAAACATCTGTTCTTATTCTTTACAATACTGGAATGGAATGGTGTTGCGTTATCAGTTTACATCGAAGCGGACAAAGTCGTTCTGTGCTACTTTTTAGTAGCATCACTACTGAATAGACCGCACAATAAGTTGTAGTCCAATACTAAACAAATGACTCTTACGGGTGGGTTCTTTTTAGTGATTCAGAAACATACAGCACAATCTATGTAGTCCGATTCCTGAATGACTCTTATGAGGTAGTTATGAATCAAAATCATGCAGCACAATTAGTGTAGCCTGATTCAATTCCCAAACGAATTACTCTTATTAGCCAGTTATGCTTAGTCAGTCATGATGCTTATGAAACAGTTATTTTTAATTATTAAAAACATACAGCACAGTCAGTGTAGTCCGATCCTTTTAAAGATTTAGAAACATACAACACAACCAGTGTAGTCTGATTGTTGAACAAATGATTCTAATGAATCCTTTTTAGTGAATTACACATAAACATAACGTGTGACTCTTATGAACCAGTTCTTTTTAATGAATCAAAAACATACAACTTAAAGGATTAGTTCACTTCAGAATTAAACTTTCCTGATAATTTACTCATGTCATCCAAGATGTTTGTCTTTCTTTCTTCAGTCGAAAAGAAATTAAGGTTTCTGAGGAAAGTATTCTGTGAATTTTCTCCATATAGTGGACTTCAGGGGCTACCAACGGGTTGAAGGTCCAAAATGCAGTTTCATTGCAGCTTAGAAGGGCTCTACACGATCCCAGCCGAGGAATAAGGGTCTTATCTAGTGAAACAATCAGCCATTTTCTAAAAAATAAAAATGTATATACTTTTTAACCACAAATGCTTGTCTTGCACTATAGCTCTGCGATGCGCCACGCATTACGTAATCACGTTGGAAAGGTCACGCGTGACATAGGTGGAAGTACCGAGCAAGTGTTTACAAAATGAAGTCATACGGCCTTTACAATAAAAGGTAAAACAACGATGTTGGACGATTTTGAAGTTGGGCGAGTTTTTCGCCCTACCGTGGCACTTCCGCCTACGTCACACGTCACCTTTCCAACGTGATTGTGTAATGCGTGGCGCATCGCAGAGCTAGTGCAAGATGAGCATTTGTGGTTAAAAATATATACATTTTTATTTTTTTTAGAAAATGACCGATCGTTTTGCTAGATAAGACCCTTATTCCTCGGCTGGGATCGTGTAGAGCCGTTTGAAGCTGCACTGAAACTGACATTTGGACCTTCAACCCGTTGGTACCTGTTGAAGTCCACAATATGGAGAAAAATCCTGGAATGTTTTCCTCAAAAACTATAATTCCTTTTCGATTGAAGAAAGAAAGACATAAACATCTTGGATGACATGGGGGGTGAGTAAAATATCAGTACAATCAGTGTAGTCTGGTTCCCAAACAAATTATTCTGAGTCGGTTCTGAATCAATGAATCAAAAACATACAATGCAACCAGTGTAATGCAGTGAATGAATGGTTTCTCTGAGCCAGTTACTAGTGAATTAAAAACACAGCAGCTTATTGTCCGAATACCCGAAAAATGACTCTAATGAGCCAGTTATTTATAGTGAATCAAAAGCATACAGCACAGTCAGTGTAGTCTAATTCCTGTCCGAAGGATTCTAATAAGTTGGAATTGTTTTAAATTTATTTCTAATTGCCAGTGGAATTGCATTTTGTTGTTATTCCTTAAATTCCCCAAAGAATCATTGATGAAACTGTTAAGCATACTGTATAAGGAATCTGAACCCAAAAATAAATTCATTAAGATTTCCTATCCCTAGTGCTGACATCACTTCCTTTGTTCCACAGTGGTACGGGAGGAGCAGAGGGCTCTCCCCTGGCCATTTGTTCGCCCTGTGGGTCCCCCCCACTCTCCTCCTCTGCTTCCATCATCTCCGCAATCCCGTTCGCTCAGTGTGGGATCCTCCCCCAGCCGGGCCCCCCACCGTCCCGCCGTGGCCCTGGGGCTCCAGCAGGGTCAGACCCCTTCCTCCCAACTCAACGACAGCTGCAGGACAAAACGCACCAGGTACATCTCAACGACACCTCACGGCCAGTTACAGTGTCCTTTAGTCTAAATCCAGCGCTTTTCTTGCAAATATTTACATTGCATCCTCTTCACTTTTTCCATCTGGTGCTTATTTTGGCGAATGAGAGCATTGGCTCTGTGGGAATGAAAGTGAAGAGACACTGAGGTCGTTCATGTTCACTATGAGCCACTTCCTGTGTTAGATGAGTGCATGGTCCACTTGGCGGCAAGAATGTGAATTCAGCTCATTAGTGCATCATTAGTGTATCACTGTGTATCACATAAAGGTCAGATACACTGTCTGTTTATTCTTCTAACACGTAAGCGGCCTTGACCGTTATCTTTTGGAGAAGTGCTAAACATTTCTCTTCTCCTCTCTCTGTCTTCTCTTCTTCCTTTCATCTCTGATTATGACATGCTCATTTATACATTGAATTCCCCAATTATGACACGTGTTGTTGAACCCATCACTTGTCTCTCATTCATTTGATGAGTTTGAACTTTTCTTTTCTTTTCAACCACACATTTTATCTCTTTTATTCTCTCATTCCATGCTAGCTCTCTAAATAGATCTAGGCTCAGCTTTCATTGACCCTCAGGCTTGAACGTCATTGTCTTAAACTTCTTAGCTAGTTCCAATTAAAGGGATGGTTTACCAACACATGGAAACTCCTGTCATTACTTACTCACAATATTGTTAATTTTTCTGTGGAGCTCAAAAGGAGAATTTTGGAGAATCTTCAAAATGGCAGTGTGTGAAGATTGTTTAGAATTCTTTTTGTGTTCCACAGATAAAATAACAGCCTATGGTTTGAAAACGTAATGACAGAATTTTCATTGTTGGGTGAATTACTATTTTATGATTTTGCTTTCTTCCTTGTTGTGAGTGTATAAATAATTAATACAATTTCCTGTAAAATGATTTGATAATACACATTTGTAAGTAAACTGGAATCTCTTTTGGTCTTTTCCATACCCTTTCCACTAAGAAGTGTTTTAGAATATAAATATAGAAGTTTTTAGAGCTCATTTTACTATAGTGTTAACCCTCAGCTGTCAAACATCCTCTGTCCTGAGCAGCAAGTAATAAAAGCAGTTGAAAAAATGATATTCTTATTTAATCACTTGTCAATGAATTATTGTAACAGACTGAAAGGATATGACATGTTAGGTTTTATATTCTACACTTAATGGTCTGGAGCACCTCAGGACCTTGTTTCAGTCCAGACATTTGTCTTAGCCTCAGGGTGCTGCTCTTGACCAGTGGTTGTTCATTATTAGTTATATATGCTACTGTTCAAAGGTTTGGGGTCAGTAAGATATTTAACGTTTTTGAAAGTTTCTTATGCTCATTAAAGCTCTTACTTCTTCAGTCTACAGTCTTCAGTGCCACATGATCCTTCAGAAATCATTCTAATATGCTGATTTGCTGCTCAAGAAACATTATTATTATTATCAGTGTTGAAAACAGCTGTGCTGCTTAATATTTTTGAGGAAACTGTGATAATTTTTTTCAGAATTCGTTCAAAGGTTCAAAAGAAATACAAAGTTCTGTCATGAAACTCTAGATGGCACAGGCTCATAAGTCCTTAACCCAATCTGCTTGCAGTTACGTCATTTTCTATAGGGCACAGCTGATTGTGTCTATATGGCGCTGACATCTTGAGTCTCGAGTCTGTGCATAATGAACTTGAAACCCGAGTCTGCGCAGTAGTGAGCACGAAGTGGAGCCGCGATATCAAGGTCCCGTCCAAACTTAGAACAACTTATTATTTCGGTGTGAAATAAACAGTTATGGAAATGTAGAAATTAAAGTTAAAGCTCCAGTCACCTCGCGAACATCCAGAAAAAGTCAGTTGGCCCCTCTATGACTGCTTCACTCAGAGAAGCTGCCAACCTCAGCTGTCAATCATGACATCACACCCCCGTTTTTATAGCGTCAAATAACTAACTAAAACCAAACTTATTTAAAGAACGAACACTTGAACTAACACCAGCGTGATAAAAACTGCTATGAGGGTGATTCATGTATGCTTGTACAGCAGCAGCATGTCTTGCTTGCTCATAACAGAATGTCATGTGTATTGGCAGTGGGACGATCTGATCCTGCTCTGCACCAGCAGCAGCAGCAGCAGCAATACAAACAGCAGCAGCCACAGCGTAGCAGATCTATTCCGCCAAGACCAAACACATTAGCACTCTCTCCGAGATTTGTCATGACAGAACCCCATTTACTTGAAATACAAATCTTTTGTAACATTATAAATTTGTCACTTATGATCAATATAATGTGTCCTTGTTGAATAAATATATTAATTTCTTTTAAAAAATTACTGACCCCAAATTTTTGAATGGTTGTGTGTGTGTGTATATATATGCATTTGATAAAATTGTTATTGCATTGGATAACACAACATTTAAAAACCTTTTCAAGTAAAACATTTCACAAAAATAGAAGTTTGTTTGGTTTTAAATTATAAAACAATAGATATCATGTTAAACATGAAAACAAAGAAGTATTCGCAAACTTTCTGGAAGTCAGATACTGCAGTAAACATAGTGTTGCCAAGTCCACGGTTTTCCCGCGGAATTGGGCTACATTAACACTGTTGCTGCGGGTTGTTTTTCATGTCCGCGGGTTGAAGCAACCCCAAATAACATGATATTTAGCCTCTGGAATGCGAATTTTCCCAGGGGAACCCCGCTAAAAACACGTTTGTTTTTTTTACCCCCTGGAACACGATTTTTACTGGGGGACCCCTCTGAAACGCGATTGGGCTAGTTTTGAGTTGCAATTGGGCAAGTTTTGTTGTGAAAACCTGGCAACCCTGAGTAAACATGATGAACTAAACACTTCTACAAACCTGTATGAACTACATACACCTACTAAAATGCCCATGATACCAGTTTAAAGTCAACAAAACTGCTCAGAATAGATGGTTCTGAGAAAAGCTTGTACATAAAGTCTCCACTTGCTTGATATTTTATGACCTAATTCATACATATACATATCACCCATCCCCCCCACACACCAAAAAATGTTTAAAAACAGAAAAAATGATTGACAAAGCTGTTGAGCCAGCTACCATTTCTTTTAAGCAAGCAATCAAAATTATATTTAAGCAATAAATATCATCTCAAAAACATCAGCCACTGCGTTTGACTGCAGCTTTGTTGTCCAAAACAAACCCTGATTTTAATTTGCAACATCACAACATATTCGCTTTTAATCTGTTGAGATTAAAAAGCCGACATCATATTACACAATCATTGCCTGTGTCCTCTTTCACTGGAATTTGTTTTTATACAATGTTGAGTTTTGAATTTGCGTTTACAGTTATGTTTAATTAAGTTTTTATTTGTCCCCTTTTTCTGTCACATTTGTTTCTTTTTCTTTTTTCATTTTATTTATTTCTCTGTTTTCACTCTCCTACCCTTCTTTTGTATTCTCTTTGGCCCTCCGTCCCGTCCCTCTATCGCTGTTGTTTGTCCATTTCCTCATATCCTGTAGCCATCAGGGTCTAGTTGCCAGGAGCAACCTCTACAGTCGCCATATCAACAGCCGAGACCTCGGACAATTATTGGCGGAACAGCAGAACCCCTTGAAGCTTCCAGGTAATGCACCGTTTGAACTGCAATCAACCATTTACCATGGCGCAACGTGAAAAGTTACGATGGTCCGCAGGAAACCACATTAGTAAACCATTAGTAGCTGTCGTGTGTGCTTCCTCAGGGCTGAAAGCAGAGCTCTGTGAGAGAGTGTGTGACACAGGGGCAAAGGCAGATGCAGTGGAACACAAACACACTTCAGAAAGGTCGGACTTTTCTCACATAACCTTTGTGAGAGTCAGTTTCTCCTGGTGCTGCTCTTTGTATTATTCACATGTTTATTGGAGGAGAATACTAAAGAAAACACCAGGGATTCATAATGAGGTAATGACTAGGCCTTCACAGAATCAACGCCTACAGAATTCCACAGAAAGCACTGCAGATTTCTGCTGAATTTGTTTGTTTATTTGTTTGGTAATGAGGTTTGCTAAGCCAAGCATTACTGTTATTAGAGCTAAAATTTGAACAAACCCTTAACCCTGAGTATTCAGATTTGCTGCATCGTCTTATACTATCATGCTTGTTTAGGGAAAAATCAGCTTTTTTTTTTTTTTTTTTGGCGACTGTAGACATTGTTTTGTCTTTTTTTTGCAGGACAAAATTTCCTGAACGTCACAGACCAACCCTTGTGAAAAATAAGTGCGCTTAAGTGTACTTAAAGTATATTTTTTAAAAATCTGTACTTGCAGATAATATATTAATGAAATAAATGGCCACTTAAGTGTACTTAAGTGTGTAGAAACACAAGCATACTCTCTTTAAGTGCACTTTTAAAAAGTGTTCTTTGTAAAAATGTCAAATTAAAAGTTTTCAAGTACATTTTAAATAGTTTTAATCGTTTTCTGTGCTTTAAAGAAGCACACTCATTTTGATGTGTTAACTAACATACTCAAGTATATGTGAAGTCTGTACTGTTGTGTACTGTAGTGTGATATTCAATATTACATTTAAAGTTAATATATTTTAAATGTACTCAATTGCAAATATACATGATACAAGTTTCAATAGAAATAACATTAAACTATATTAGTTAAGTACCATATAAATGCTTGTTAGTACATTCGGCAGGACACTTCAACCATGTTTCAAAGACAATAAAATGAAGTATTAAGTGGGTAAAAAAAAAAAAAAACACTCTTAAGTGCATTTAACCCTCTACGGTATGCATTATGTTCTAATCATGAAATATTTTTTTTATTGCATGAAATAGATTCAATCACAAAAATCAAAAAATGTTTTTGAAAGAAAAAAAGGAATGCTGTACCACAATAAAAAAAGGTTAAAAAAGTATTTTTTTTCTATAAAATTATGATTTTCTTTTCTATTTAAATGCACATTTCTTTTAGACATTAATAGATTTATATACAAACCAAAATTAATTAGATCCCTATCATTCGGCTAACTCATCCTCACTCTCATCTGAAAAGCAGAAATAATTTTGTTATTTATACATAAATACAATACTACAATAAACCCTTCAAATAAATAAATAACTGCAATCATATTGCTGATGCTACTATTTATAAAATATCCCAATGGGGAAATACATTTCTGCAATTCCACTGTGATACAGCGTTGCCATATGGCAACATACCTATTTTTCCATAGTGGTACAGTGTTGCCCTATGGAAACATTGATATTTTCTCAATTTACAGTAAAACTATGTTAGACAGTTGTGAATAAAAATGTATAATTTACTTATCAAAGATGCTGCAAAAATCCCCCTTGAGAAGAGATGTTTAGAAATGAGGTTAATAGAGCAATTTCTGGAGCACTTCAACAGGTGTCTTCCGTGTGAGGGTGACAGTTGAAAAGAGAGTTTTGGAGGGACATTCAAATGTCATTTGACCACATCATTGGCTACCTTAAGGCCTGCCCTTTTAATTCCCATAGTGCAATATATTGTATTTTTTTCTGAATAACAAGGAAATGGGTAGAAATTAATTGTTGCCATAATATGGCAATGCTGTACCATAAAGGGTTAATATAAACTTTAAACGATTAGACTTTATTTTAAAGTGTCTGTGATACAGTGTAATTATACTTTTAAGTACTAAGTAATAACAATTAACTACATGTACTAACTATAGACTCAAGAGGATTAAGGTTTGGTTTAGGGTTAGTCCCATGTAATTATGTATAATTTATAGTTATTACTACAGTAACCACATGTAATATGTGGAACAAAGACACTGTAAAAGAGTTACCCTTTAAAATTACAATTTAATGCAGTTAACTGTCAGAAAACAGTACATTTAGTTTGCACTTAAGTATTATTTCCATAAATACTCTTTTCAAAGGTATGCTAAAGTGTACTTCTTTTTCACAAGGGAAAACATTGTTTTAATAAAGTTTCTCAAACTATATATAGTTAAATTTTATATTTTTGCTTACATAATGTGTACCTGCCCTCAACCATCCAGATGTGTGAAGATTTTTTGCTTTGTTTACCTTGGTGGATGAACAAAAAAAAAAAAAAAGGGTGAAAAATTCCATTGACTTGCATTGAAGAAGAAATCCGAGTCAATTCTAGAGACCAGAATATCGTAGATGTTTGGAGGCAGGCTTTTTTGATTTCCAGAATACCCTAGCGACATATTAGAATTGTGACCATGAGTTTTCTTCAGAAAATGTAAAAATCTGGTTTGTTCATTATTTTTGTCTAATATGATAATGCTCTCAGCTGCAACTAAGATTCTAGTACTTTCAAATCAGTTTACCATCTGTATTATATCTGAACTGTGGCATTTTACATATTTTCCTTTACTTTCAGTAAAAAAAAAAAATGTAAAAAAAAGTGTGTATGTTCTGTGTGGGCCTAGTTATGACTCAGGTGACAAATTTTGATTTCACTTGCTGCTTCTCTTCTCAGCCCTGGCCTTGTATTTTATTGTCCTGAAATCATCTTCTCTCCTGCTGAGTTTCTTGTTTCTTGCTCTCCAGCTTTCATTGTTTTTCATCTTCTTTTCCAGACCGCATCTTCAAGGCCAGGTTGTTGCCCTTCCAACACTTGCTGCCCCCAAGAAAGATCATCTTCAGGAGCAGACCTCCATAGCACCCTTGGAACGCAAAGAAGAGCAATACGGTGACCTGAAGACCAAAGTATCACAGAACAGAAAAGAGGATTGGAGGAAAGGCGGAGCGGCTGAGATCTCGAGGGGTGGAGGGAGAGGCGAATGGTCTTGGACGGTTGGGGAGAGCCGTTGTACGGCTCAGTGGGTCCGACAGAAACAAGAGTATCGCAGCACGCGGCCCTGGTGATGGGCCGCCTTCAAAGCTGTTAAGAAATGAACTGTTGGACATTGCAAAGGAAGCTAGAAGTGAGAATAATAAAGGGGAAATGATAAACCACAAAAGTGAAAAAAGACCTTTAATGAAAATAACATCAGCAGCTATTTGTAACTCCATTACATTTGTGCTTGTAAGACATTTTTATTTTTAAATCAGTCCTATTTATAAAACTTTAGCGATTCATTTTATAGCTTGTGCTTTTTATAATCACAATTTTATAATCTGATCATTTACAATGTTTTTCAAAAAAAAAAAACATGTTTTTTCCATTGAAAATTAAATGAAATTGTTGAAAATTTGTTCTGTTAGATTCATTTAGATCGCTGCTCTCAAACATAAATATTTTTACAGTCAAACTGATGCTCATTATTGTACACTGATCTCATAATTACCTCAATCCCTTGTGGAAATCATTTATATCATACTGAGACAAACAGATTAAATCCTTGGAAACATTTGACCAAGGACATTAGTGCATGCAGCTCCTAATAGCTTTTCTAAAGTTACGATACATGTACCGTCTAAATGTCTCAGTCACAGCAGACATCATCAACATACACTAAAAAGGGTACAAATACATACAGCACATCACATCCTTTCTATCTGACGTGGAAAACCCTGACACACGTGGTGGCCATTTTTCAATATGTGCGATCATCGGGAATATACATTTCAAAAATGTTCCCTCTCGAATGTTCAAGCTGACGTTTTTCATGACTTTATTCTGAATGTGTATTTGCTCTTTTTAAGATGTTTTTCAAGTGTTTATGCACAGTAATAAGAATACAGTGCTTTCCGAATCATCTGAAGACTTAGAAATGTATTAGTGCTGGCATCCATTACTGTAAGTTTGCTTAAACAGGTTCCACATTTTAAACCTGCCAACAGGTCACATTTCCCAAGTTCAGTATGTGTGACAATCACTGAATTCTACAAAACATAGTTCACACTACTTTGATTTTTTTGTTGGCCAAACTCAGTGACAGACCTATGATTTCTATTTCTATAGTCACATTTTCTTCAAATGAATGTATGTTTACAGCTTTAATGTGCAATCTGTAATCATAAAAATCAAAGAAAAAGACAAAAAAAAATCCTACAGCACTATGCTAATGCACATGGTTCAAAAGATCTCAAACATTTTAAACTCAAACCAATAAAGAACTGGCCATCTGTAAAGACTATGAAGACATTTTAAACTAAGTACTTGTGTTCATATTGCTTATTAAGATAACTGACTATTTTAATTTTGTCAGTGAGAGCTTGACATTTTGTTTAAATATCTATTTTACTATATTAAATAACTATTTATGGGAAAGTAAATTCTAGGAGTAAGAATGAGTCAGAAAATGGTTTGACCCTGATGTAATCCTAATGAATGCTCAGGCCTTACACTGAACAGCCCATTCTTGCCAGACGTGTTTTCCCTTTGTTGCCGGTCAACATGCCATTTAGTCGTCCTTGTCTGCCTGTATTGTTTTCAGTCTAGCAACTGAGAGAAGCCCGAATCAAACTTGTAAAATGTTAGCACCTCATTCCCCATTGCATGACCTTTTAGGCACATACAAGTTCAAGACACTTGCATCTTCCCTGCTCATCTGTTTCCCTTTTTAACTAAAATGTTCTTCAGTAGTTAAGATTATTTTTTTCATCAAAAGTTCTCACAGAGACAAGTTTGCTGTCTCCTGTCGAAGTGTCCAGGCATGATGTCCGTACAGTTTTTAGGATGACCTCGCTCTCATTGGACACTCCACCTGAACTTGTTCTAGTACGAATCCCTCAGTAGTGTGAGGTAGATCTCAGACTTAAGGAAACGGGGGTAACAGTCCATTTCCAGGAGGCAGTAGATGCGCTTTTGGGCATGTGAGAGGGAAGTGTGAGAGGGGGCTTTGAGGAGCTCTATGGTCAGTTCTCTTGTCTTACTGTCCAGATTCACCTAAAAGTGGTGGAAAGAAATTTGTAATTCACAAATATCCACACAAAATAGTTCATAAAGAGAAGTTCAATCAAAAATTATATTCTGAAGGATGTCCAAAGTATTCTTTGCTTCTATAATGGGCACTGGCACTGTCAAGCTCCAAAAAAAAAAAAAGTATATTATTTTTTTTAAAATATTGTTTTTTTTTTGTTTGTTTTTTTTTTTTTTTAAATTCAATGATACAAAGTCATTTGATAGATTTATGTGAGGAAAGGACAGAAATTAGCTTTTATAATATGGCACTAAGGTAGTCATGCTCCAAAAATGACAAAAATTACTTTTAATTTAATTACTTACTTAAATTATACAAAAATGTGCTATAATTCTTTGTCTTCTGAAGTCATATTTTTGTGAGGAAAGGACTGAAATTTAAAGGTGAAGTTTGAAATTTCTGCTGCACTAGTGAAATTTCAAAAAAAAAAAAAATCAAAAATTCATCCAATTTCATTTAAATTTGGCGCACATTAAACCTGGTAAAACGAGATTTGAGAACTATGGTAAAGGGGGACGTTTGAGGAGAATGACTTTAGAACACTTGGAGTCATATGGACTATTTCAATGGTACTTTTAGGTTTTTTTTTTTTTTTTTTGTCATTTTGCAGTTCAGCAGCCCCAGTCCCGATTTATTTACATTGTAGGAGAAAGAGCAGCTTTGGCATGTTGGGTGAAATATTTGTTTATGCTGTAAACAGACAAACAAACAGCCAAATTTAGATAAAACTACCTCTCTGGGAGCACCAAACTGGATGTAAGTCTCAGAAATCATTTTTGCCCGCCTTTGCAGGCTGAATTTGTTGGATGACTGTCTGTACTGCTCACAGGCTGAGTAGAACTGCAGGTTTTCCTCACTGAATTCGGATCGCAGGAACGCTTCAAAGACTGTGACTCCCACTAAAGGATAGGTGAGATGAGAGAAGGAGAAAGAACCTTAACGAACATTAAAAAAAAACAGCTATTTCTGTTTACAAATGGGAGGGGTTGAGGCTCAGATGATACGTTCACATGCATGTTCTGCCATACACCCACACACGTTGCATAGCAGTTGCCACAAAAATGAGAGAAGAAAAAACCTTTGGACGTCAATATCTTGAGGGTTTATCTCACACCACATACCTTCCTTCTCTCACATTTTCTCAAAACCCTTGAACTGCGGGGTTGCGACACTCTTGAGTGAGAAAATAGAAGTCGAACGGGGGCAGGGCTCTGGAGTTACAACATACTGGTGTTCCAACATTTCAACCAGTCCAGACACCAAAACACATCCACCACACAATTCAAAAAAAGCTTTAAATGGTGTATAATTTGACCCATAAATAAATATGGCACAAAAAAATATTGAACTTAAAATATGGTTTGGATTTAAAAAGATAAGTCAAGTTTTAATCAGGTTTTAGTTACTGAAAATTCTAGAAAATATTATATGGTTTGAATGGTTGAGCCAAATGCAGTCAACATTATATTTTGAAATGGAATGCAATTTTTATTTCATCATGCTGTAGAAGCAGTCCAAAGGATGTTACATATTTGGTGTCACAATTTTACGAAATGTTGTTTTTTGTAATGTGGGAACATCACATGCGATAAGGTTGATTTATTGAATATCAATTCAACAGATTAAAATATTATGGTTTTGGTAATTAAAATAAGTTTATAATAATCTTCTACAATAAACTGAATATCAATTAAAGGGTTAATTCACCCAAAAATGAAAATTATCCCATGATTTACTCACCCTCAAGCCATCCTAGGTGTACTGTATATGACTTTCTTCTTTCAGATGAACACAATCGGAGATATATTTAAAAATATCCTTAGTCCTCCACGGTTTATAATGGTTGTGAATGGCTGGTCAAATTTTGAAGACAAAAAAATGCATCCATACGACTCCAAGGGGTTAATAAAGGCCTTCTGAAGCGAATTGAAGCGTTTGTGTAAAACAAATATCCTTATTTAAAACTTTATAAATTCAAATAACTAGCTTCCGTACGCATACTGCGCTCTAAACCTTGGAGGACTTTAAGAAAATTTTTAAATATATCTCCGATTGTGTTCGTCTGAAAGAAGATAATTATATACACCTAGGGTGTATCCCATGATTTACTCACTTGAGGGTGAGTAAATCATGGGATAATTTTAATTTTTGGGTGAACTATCCCTTTAAACAGTATGTTATTTATGGAAAGCACTATTACGTATGTATGGAGAGAATTAGTCTCCAAATTAGCAATAGCAGTGACACAGAATCGACTGAATTCCTCACTCTATGTTATACTTTGTCTCAACTGTAACTGCAAAATGTGCTATGTGTGTATCAGTGTATTATTAGATTTTATGAGGTTTGTTACACTAATAAATTGCTTCCAGGGTTATAACAGAAATACAAAAGAGGGCAATACCAACAAAGAGGCTGTTAATCATTAAACCCTATTAATTTTAACAATAAAACAAATCACTCGAAAGATGACATCTGGTGTCAAGACAAGCATAACCATAACCATTATTAGTCCACTGTTTATACATCACAATTTCCATTTAAGGTCAGCTATAATTATCAGTAGTGCTTTCTAAGGAAACTATTATCATTGCCCCTAACCATATACAGCAAGTACTAAACTTCAACACTGTGCTAAGAATATGAATCATACTTCGAATTATGTGGTTTGCTAAGAAGAGGTGTGCTACTACTTTTCTAGGAGATCTGACTAACAATGTTTACATGGTGGACAATGAACAAGGCAAAACATCCTTTAAACTTTCACTCAAGGGACTTGAATCACATCAAGAGTCCTTGTGACTGGTTTTATTTTTCTTTTACCAAACCCTGCCTTCATGCTACAGACTTTTCATAAGCAAGCACCACTCACATTCCCTTCTGAAAATGTAAAAATCTAGGTGGTTTAATCTGTGAAATTGTACGTCAGCGCTCTCAACCTCTTGGGGAAAAGAACATTATTCCGTTATCTCCTTTCTTCATATCGCTTTATGTTGTTAGGGAATTCTCCGGAAACTCATGCCTGAAGCTACACATGAAAGTGGTTCCTCAATGTTAAGAGGAAGCCGTTTCAAGGGTGTTTCAATGATGTAATAGATGGGTTTCACTACAGAACCACCAAAATTGTACTAAGCACACACCAAGCTAACCTACACTACCGTTCAAAAGTTGCATTTATTTGATCAAAAATACAGTATAACATGTGATGGCAAAGCAGCCATTACTCCAGGCTCTTCAGAATTCTTTGGTCAATATAAAGTAAAAAAAACAAACAAACAAAAAAAACAGCATTTATTTGAAATGGAAATCTCTTGTAGCATTGTAAATGTCTTTACTGTCACTTTTGATCAATTTATTGCATCCTTGCTGAATGAAAGTTGTAATTTCTTTAAAAAAATAGGCAGTGGCTATTGACACTAAGGGGGCATTCACACTGGCAGTTTAGTTCGAAACGGCGGACAGTTCACATGAAAAATCGCTAATGTGAAAGCTGTCATGCGAACCCGGCTGCACACCGGGGTACCGAACCCGAGACTACCTGAAGGAGGTGGTCTGAGTTCGGTTGCACTCGAACTGTGCCGCAGTTCGCTTGAATATGAAAGCAACACGGACTCGGGTGCGCATTTGTTCAGTTAGTAAAGTAACCCGCGCATGCGTTTTCGCCAATTGTAATGTATTTACTTAAATAAAACACATGTAAGAGATTCGAGCAGGAGTGAGCCAGCAGTGTATTCGCGCTTTGCGAGTGCATCAGAGTGGCAAATGAATGGCAATCAGCTGTCTCCTCAAAATAGGCTGCTTGCAAGCAGCGGAAAACCGTCTACATGCGGCGCACATACAGTAATCACAAGTGTTGTTTACTCTGCTGCACATAATAGCAACACACTCATAAAAAACAGAATTTACTGACCCACGTTCTGTTTTCTATCATGCGCCGTGCACGTCTGTGATGACGTAAGATGAACGCAAACGCACCAGGGTTCGATGGAATCAATCTGAGTGTGAAACCAGACCAACGCTGCGGGAAGCACCGGGAACAATTGCGCCCCGGGCTCGGACCGCGGCAAACGAGCCCAGTGTGAAAGTTCGCTAAGTGCAAATAGCGATAGATGCTATTTACACTAAGTGAAAATAGCATATTTTCTTAGCAATGCATGCTATTTACACTAAGTGCATATAGCTGAAGATGCTATTTACACTAAGTGAAAATAGCAATATATTCTATTTAAACTAAGTGAAAATAGCATTTTCTAAGCAATATGCTATTTACACCAGGTGAAAATAGCAATAGATTCTATTTACACCATGTAAAAGTATCAGTTCTTTGCAATGAGAGTAAATAGTAATTAGATGCTATCTATACTTTATATTGGCAGATATTATTTGTACCTCAGTATTTTTGTACATTAACAGGATGCAATAATATAATAGAGTGTAAATGATAATATTTATTAAAATTATTAAATGGATGCTGCCTTATTAGGAGAATAAAAACCCTCCCTACACCTTCCCCTAAACCTACCCAATAAACACTTTTAAAATTATTAAACACTCGTTCGCAGTTTATTTCCGCTTTTAGAACATTATTTTAATTTTTATTGAAAATAAATGCGAGCTTGGCAAAAGGCGGATTCAAACCCGTGTCGCGAGCCTTACTCGCTACTGCTGCACCACTGAAGACGCTGAAATTTGCGCGTCTTTTTTAAAACTTGAGTGGCCCAACCAGACATTGGTGGGTGGAGCTAGTGTAAATGGCATAATATATATATATATATATATATATATATTTGCACTTTGTGTAAATAGACACACCGAAAAAAATAACCTCAAACTGTTAAACAGTAGTGTATACAGTATTATAATCTAGATCTAGATGTATAATCTATAAACTAGATCTGTGATCTAGATATGATATCAAACAGTATATGGTTCAATCTGCACATATCATTTCCATTAAAACATTTCAAGCATGGGTGGGCAGTAGGCCACAAACATCTCAATTTCCAAGAACAGCGTTCCAGGTCAAAGTTAGTAGAACAACAGCTTTTCTTTTGCATGTGACGCTATGATGTCTCACAGGCGTTCTTTGACCAGCTGCCTGGCGACTCGAGCAGTTTAAAACCAAATGACTGAGCACTAACCTCTGCTCTCCAGCAGAGCATCAAGGGACTTGGCCCAACTTTCCATCTCCTTCCTGCTTAGTCGAGCTTTGGCGTGGCCCACCTGACTCCAC
The DNA here is from genome assembly GCF_019924925.1 of Ctenopharyngodon idella. Taxonomy (NCBI): domain Eukaryota; kingdom Metazoa; phylum Chordata; class Actinopteri; order Cypriniformes; family Xenocyprididae; genus Ctenopharyngodon; species Ctenopharyngodon idella. The sequence continues at coordinate 21,418,148 of NC_067238.1, forward strand.
TGCCTGAGGAAAGGCTTTCGAGAACGCCGTTCTTTAGCACTGAGAGAAACAAGAGGGTGAGATGATATGTGACAAAGATATCCAGAAAAAAAAATAAATAAATTGTGGAATCAATAACATTGGGCCAAAATAAAGAGCTGGGGAGGGGTTGTTTTGCAAGTGGCGACTAGAGAATAGGCCAAAAGCGAAACAGAAAGGGGAGAAAATCCACATGAGATTGAGGAAATATGTGCCTTGATTGTTTGCTGAGTTTCATTTTACCTGGTTATGTTCTCTCTGTGCTCTGCACTTGTCAAATTTGATTGTGAGGACTGTGGTGAACCCTTTTGTGGAAAAAAAAAAAAAAAAAAAGAGATCACTGATATGCATAACACTGTCATGAGGGTAACTGACTTGATTTGAGACTTAAAGGAAGTATAATTTACATAAATGTTCCATGACTTAAACAAATGAAGGCGTTACATCATGGAAAACATTCTGACAATGCCAGATCTACCAGATGCCAAAATATTCCAGATAATGAAAGTTTTTGTTCTACAGTGTCTGTCGTGATTTCTTGCCACAATATTGTAGATTTAAAAAAAACAAAAACATTTTTGCATCAATAGTGTGATTACTTTATAGAGAACATTCAGTTCCCCTTTCAGAGTTTGCTTCTTCTTTCACTGTTTGGACAAAGCAACATTATATCTCAAGGGGTAGCACTGATTCAAACTGAACTTAACTAATTGTGTAATACAAAAGCACTCATGACTTTTCACTTCATCACACTTGGCTTGTAAATTCTGAACAAGCAGTACTATATCCTGGAGCTGAAGCCCTGCTGCTCCTGATGTATGCAAAATACATCTATTGTACAAAACATAAACATGGCTCAACAGTAAAGATGGCTTGATGGGCCCAGGGCCAGTGTGAGAAGTTTCAGGCCAGTTGAAGGAACTGTGTTTTGCTAGTGCTTAGTTTGTTATATGATCTTCTATTTATTTGTTTTCTGTGATGGATTAAGTACCACCATTTTTTTTTTTTTTTTTTTTTTTTTTTTTAATTCTGCAGAATTTAAAAAGGTAATATTATTTGGCTGGATGACATATAAAGGTTTTGTGATATTCTTGGCATCAGTTAAAATTGGGTGAACAATGATAAATGAACCAAATTTTGAATTATATACCATCATTTTTTTCCAGTAATTTAGAATATAGCTATCATGGAAATACACTATAGAGCTTAATTTCTTTTTTTTTTTTTTAACAAAACTTTTTAGTAAAAATATAAATGTATTTTTCTGACAATTTTTTTTTTTTTTTTTTTGAAAATACACTATTGTTCACAAGTTTGGAGTCAGTAATATTTTTTATTTTTTTAAACAAATTAATACTTTTATTCCCAATTACTTTTATTTTAATGTGGTTCATTTTCATGGCATCTGTTTGTATATAGTTCACTGTTTTGATTATAATTTTGATTTATGTTCTGAAATAAAATTTGGATAAAAAAAAATAAATAATACTTATAGTAATCAAGGAAGCTTTAATTTGACAGTAAATAATGTTACAAAATATTTCGATTTCAAATAAATGCTGTTCTTTTGAACTTTCTATTCATCATATAAGCCTGAAAAAAAAAGTATCACAGTTGCCACAAAAATATTAAGTTCAACATTGATAATAATAAGAAATGTTTCTTGAGCAGCAAATCAGTATATTAAAATGATTTCTGAAGGATCATGTGACACTAAAGACTAAAGTAATGATGCTGAAAAATCAGCTTTACCCTCACAGGAATAAATGACATTTCATTTTAAAATATATTAACAGTTATTTTAAATTATAATAATATTTCATATTACTGTTTTCCTTATATTTTTGATCAAATAAATGCAGCCTTGGTCAGCAGAAGAGACTTCTTTCAAAAATATGAAATCTTACTGACCCCAAACAATTGAACTTCAGTACATGTTTTTAATATGCAAATAATAATAATAATAAACAAACAAACAAATAAGTGTGTGTGTGTGTGTGGTGATGTGATGCCAGTAAACATGTTGACTGGACCAGAACAAAATCTTTATAGTTGAGTCCTGATTAACTCAATTTGTCATATTAAAAATATATAATTATAATATGTCAGCTGAAAGTAATCAACTTCATTAACAAACTCTAAATAAAATCTCCAAACTTACCTGTCCAAACAAACTTTTAAGGTGTAATTTTGCAGCTGCCAGTTTGGCCCGAGCTTGCTGTCGGTGATAATGAGGAGGTTTTGGGGAGTTGGACGCATGGCTAGATTTGGATGACGAAGAGTGCAGGGAACCACATTTTCCCATACTCTCAAGGCTGCCTTTGGAATTAGCAGCGATCTGGCTGTCACTGTAAGCTTTAAAGCTGTCATTTAGGTTCGTAACTCTCAGTAAACCAGATTCCTTCTCCAAGCCGACCAGATTTTCCACACTAATGCTGTGATCTCTGTTAAGCTCCCCCTTTCCAGCACTTCCTGACTTTGCATCTGGGGTGCAAGGATAGGATGTTGAGGCCCTATCCGTCTCATCCTCAGAGGTGCCTGGGCTCTCATCTTTATTCCCTTGTCCCCAGGGCAAGAAGTCCAGCTCCAACAAAGCACCCACTGAACTGTACTTACGCAGCATTATGCTGGTTTTTAAAAGAAATAAAGAAAGGACGATAGAGAGAATGCCAGAGGCCTAAAGATAGAACAACAGAATGGACAAAAAGAATTCAATTAATTGTGTGAACAGTGTCTATTCAGCTTATTGCTATCTATCATCTATTCTAAGAAACATCTGCTCAGCTCATAGATAGAAAAACAGATAGATTGAAAAACAGATAGATAGATAGATAGACAAATAGATAGATACTTGGTAATACTGTTCACTACAATAATAATACAGCACTGTGTACATTCTCAAAGTTTTGCATCAGAGTAACAGTGTTTGTTGTTAAAAACTATTTAGTCTATTAACCCAGTTAAAGGGTTAAAATATAACCAAAGTTTTGCTTTACATTTGTAACAAACGAGTCAACTCACGCCAAGTAAGACTCGAGATGTTCATGACTACATGAAAGATGCGACACGACAAACCAGAAAGCTCCCATTATAATCAAGGAATGTCTTTACACTGCAAGCGCGCGAAATCGTTTATTTTAATAGGACAGATCCAGTTTGTCGCGTCGCGTCTTTGGCGCAGCGTGTAAACAAACAAACAAAAAAACAAAACGTGACATCTGAACACTTAAAAACGGTTCACTTATGCCATAGAAATATACCTTAGGATAGATCAGTTTCTTGTCTTTTCATGACAGGTCCATGTATAGGTCTTATATCCGAAAGATTCGGAATCGGTTCGTCTTTCAACTGGAGTCCGTATAGACAGAAACACACACAACTGGATCCGAAGCGAGTCAGCTGAACGGAGTGATTCTTCGTGTAACTGTTAGCCGTCAAAATCACGTCTTTCGTGTCCTCCTTTTCATTTTACTCCTGAATGACAAAAGCAACGCCTATTTTCTTTTTTGTCACACCCATAATTCAGTCTGGACTTGCCCTCCCTAACGTACATACTTGGAAAGACGAGTAGCATATGACACAAGCGTTTATGGGTTTATCATGGTAACTATAGTTGACGTCAAAATACCACAGTTACTACAGATATTACTACAACAACGGTGTGGTAACTGTATTAGCCACCACGTGTCATAGAGATTTAATAAAATTACAGGTGGATTCTGTAAGCTTCTAATACTGTTTAACGAAAATAAAAGGTTAATATCTTACAATTGTTTTACAATAGTAACTATAATTGTACTAATTATTATTGGGCGTAATAAACCAGGGTTACCATGGTACAATTTTTCAAAGGCACATACAGAACAGCTGGTTGACAGTTAATGGCGCCTTTCCCTGAACAATAAAAAGTAAATTTTTGTTATTATACTATCAAATTTGATTACACTAACTTCTGAAGGCTCTGTGTTCGTTATAAATTCTGATTATAACAGGTGTTTAAAAATGCCACGATTGTACTCGAAGAGCGCTCTCTACAGGTCATGCATAGTATTTCATGATAGCACAACAATAATGAAAACTCTCCCCATTTTGATTGGATGAGCTATTATTATGATTTTTAAACAATATGATATAATTTGAATAAATACATTAATACATAATTCAAATTAAGAGAGCGGAGAGACTTTTAATGTGGGACTTTTATTTTGGCACGTAGGATTTCCTGCATGTGTTTGAATCTAAGTTTGTCCGGTAGATGGAGTGGTTACACAACACAATGTTTCAGAGCCATTATTAAGATATCAAGATAGATATACAGATGCCAAGAAGTATCAAGGTAATTTTAATCAGGAATTGAGATAATCGTGAGAGAAAAATACTTCTAATCTAATTCCATTCTAATAAAATATTATGTTCAAATTATGTTGCATACAATCCACTCTAAAATGCTGGGTTCCACCTGTTGGGTCAATTTGCTATCTTAAAATAGTTAATTAATTTAGGCTGTTTATATAGGCTAAAGATAAAAAACTGAGCTTCCATTTGAGATTAAAAAAAAAATAATAATAATAAACAAAAGAGTCATAGTTCCCAGTGGCTCTGGGGATTCTTTCCATGCAGCAAGCCTTCTCCCAGCAATGCACTGTGTTTCATCCTCAAAACAGATCATAAAGTCTCTAAAGAATTTTTCAACATGGTTCAAGAAGAAATGCTGCGTGACTGAACTATCATTGAGCACATGATCTTGAATACTAATGCTAATGTCACCATTACTACTCACACTAAAAATGATAATATGTATTTTAATCCTAGTTTGTCATGTCTTGTCAAAATTGCAACAAGTTCTAATGAGGCTGGCGCTGCAGGATCTTACAAAACTGCTGATTAAATGTTTACAGCTAGGCTGTTTCATAGTCTAGTAACTTTACTGAGAAGCAGAAACAGTGAGCTATTGATTACTTGTGGGTGGAGAAATAGATGCGATTGAAGTGAAGTGGTTCAGTTAGAATGAATGATGGTTTGTACGAGATGATCTAGAGATACAAAAGCCAGTCTGTTTCATCATTGACTGGTCCATAATACCAAGTGATTGATTAAAAAATGATTGATATCCCATTGTGAAGTTCAGAATGTCAAATGTGCTGTTTGGTGAAGGGAGAAGTCAAGCATATCTGTCATTCAGCGAAACATATCAGTAATGCAGGCTTGTCTCAACTGCTTTAAAGTCGGCATGAAAAGGAAGTTGCTAGAGAAATGCTCAGAAATGCAGTGTTATACCTACAATACTTGGCAGGGAATGAATAAGCAGGGTTTATATAAGCAGAGCCTGCCTTTACGTGCACATGAACTTTAATGACATCCCATTCTTAATCCGTAGGGTTTAATATGGAGTTGGCCCACCATTTGCAGCTATAACAGCCTCAACTCTTCTGGGAAGGCTTTCCACCAGGTTTAGGAGTGTGTTTTTGGGAATTTTTGACCATTCTTTTAGAAGCGCATTTGTGAGGTCAGGCACTGATGTTGGACAAGAAGGTCTGGCTCACAGTCTCCGCTCTAATTCATCCCAAAGGTGTTCTGTCGGGTTGAGGTCAGGACTCTGTGCAGGCCAGTCAAGTTCCTCCACACCAAACTCGCTCATCCATGTCTTTATGGACCTTGCATTGTGCACTGGTGCGCAGTCATGTTGGAACAGGAAGGGGCCATTCCCAAACTGTTCCCACAAAGTTGGGAGCATGAAATTGTCCAAAATGTCTTGGTATGCTGAAGCATTAAGAGTTCCTTTCACTGGAACTAAGGGGCCAAGCCCAACCCCTGAAAAACAACCCCACATCATGGAAACTCATTCCATGAAGCTCTCTACGCACTGTTCTTGAGCTAATCTGAAGGCCACACGAAGTTTGGAGGTCGGTAGCTATTGACTCTGCAGAAAGTTGTCGACTTCTGCACACTGTGTGCCTCAGCATGTGCTGACCCCGCTCTGTGATTTTACGTGGCCTACCACTTCGTGGCTGAGTTGCTGTTGTTCCCAATTGCTTCCACTTTGTTATAACAGCACTAACAGTTGACCGTGGAATATTCAGTAGTGAGGAAATTTCACGAATGGACTTATTGCACAGGCGGCAACCTATCACGGTACCACACTTGAATTCACTGAGCTCCTGAGAGTGACCCATTCTTTCACAAATGTTTGTAGAAGCAGTCTGCATGCCTAGTTGCTTGATTTTATACACCTGTGGCCATGGAAGTGATTGGAACACCTGAATTCAATGATTTGGAGGGGTGTCCCATTACTTTTGGCAATATAGTGGATGTGGTCACCAAATACTGCTAGATGCAAATATTACTACCTCAAACCAAGGAGCCAGATGCTACCAGAGCTACCAATTTGCTAAAGCATTGTGGGATCACCAATATTAGCATGCTAGATTCTAAGCAGAGCGATGGAGTGGCCAAAGACCAGAAATTCTGTGACATCCAGAGCAGGATCCTTTAAAGAGGGCAGTGGCAGGAGCAGCTTTCACAAGAACTTCTGGGGTGGCCAAGAGAGGAATTCTGATCATGCTCTGTAGCTCTGCCATACAGTCGGCTGTGACAGGGAATTTTTTTACTGTTCCTAGGCAAGTAATATCGCCAGATGCTAATATTACCACCACAAGCCAAGGGTCGCCAGCCAAGGCATGGAGGGATGGCCGCTTGTGTCAGGCCACCAGATGCAAAGCTCAAGGAACTCTGGAAGTGTGGCGGTAAAAAAGCAAATAAAGTTTCCAATTCAATTGCACTATTGACATATTTCTCTTTATGTCTTATTCTGTGAAATAAAGAAAAAAAAAAAACAGAAACCAAGCTTACAGTCGACATACATTACAATTAGAAGAGAACATTTTTAAAATCTTTAAAATGAAAAGTGAATATCTTCAAAATCATTTGTAGCTGATCTTAGGCTCACTACCTTAAACCATTCATGCAGAAGGATTTTCCTCAAATCAGTCTATTTGTCTTGGGTTTTCCTCCAGGAGGGTTCGAATCAGGTGGCAGCATTCTGTGCAGAATGATGGAAGAGAGTCAGATTATTACCTTAAACTTTGTATTAAGCTGTAGGATTTGACTATTCTATCACGTACAGTCAGAAAATCAGGAAAAATTCCTGTATTATCCACATGATCCATCTTTTATAAAGCCACTTGGCTTGAGTGTTACTTTTTTCCTCGTTTCATTATTTTGTATGATTTAAATTACAATTGGTCGTCTTTGTTGTGATCAATGGCATCTTACTGTTTGACAAGCCAGGCTCAGACCAGATATCGTTATCAATCATCTGCCTGTCTCTGGGTTCTGGAAAGCGTCCACACACCAACAGGAATAAGAGCACTCCCAGAGACCACACAGTAGCTGGTTTACCGTGGTACTTGCCCTCTGTGTAGAACTCAGGTGGGCAGTAATCCTCTGTGCCTGAAAGCAAGAGATTTGTCTAATGGGTATAAGCTTGAAATACCATAGCATGTTTTCTTGGTAAAAATATCTGGTGTTATTTAAATTTGAAAAATTCTGATATGGATTATATGATACCAATTTAATGTGTCAGTAGAACGTAAGTCCCAAACTACAGGTTTGATGTATAATACATACCACAGAAGATGTCATAGGGGGACTCTTGCAGGAGATCCCCACACCCGAAGTCAATCAGTTTAGTGTTTCTGGGTTGATCAGCAGGTTCTCCAGCTTAATGTCACAGTGAAACATTCCACGGCAACAGCACATGTGAGCAGCCACTGTTGGCTGCACCATGATATATTGTGCCGTGTCCTCATTGAGGGTGTCTTCTCGAAACGCTATAAATTCCCACAGATCTTCGCAGGGTGAGGGACGCTCCAAGACCATGATATATTGGTCAGGCTGGTCCTGCCAGTCCAGCAGCTCAATAATCTGTTGAACTTTGGGGCCCCTATTAACAAGGGTTAACAGGCCGACCTCTAATGGGACGGGTGTGGGATGGCCAGGCTAGAAGAACGATCGTTTTAAAGATTATTGTCATATGAAGGTGTTGTCATTATGTTTACACATTTTAATTTGAAAACAGTGGAAAGACAGAGTAGCGAGATTTTCACTGCCACCTGATCAACCAAAAAAATGGTTACAAAAACTACATTAAAAGGACTTGAAATGGATATAGTGAGACAAAACAATAAGCTAAATATTGTAAGAAAATGACGATACCTCAAGGCCATCCTCCAAGCGTTTCCTAGACAGAGCCAAATCCTCCATCACCAAGCATTCTGCCGATTTCATACCGGCTCAGAATGTCGTCTGTTAAAAGATTAATTATTTTAATTGACATGAAATGTCAAGCATGGACAGCAGTGAGTGTAATGTTTGAGGTTATAATAGTAAACTCACCCTCAGTTGTCACATCACTCTGTTGTTGTGACCTGATGCTGGACTGACTGGACTGAGGTGGACTGGAGCTGGAGGGGTTTGAACCTGCTGATCTGCAGGAGGAAGCCGCTGCCGCTCCAGTCACAGTAAGGAAGAGACAGCAGCTTCACAAAACTACCCTTGTCCTCTTTCTCGTTGTCATCTCATTTTCCTCAAAAACACTAATGGGTTTGGTGGTTTTCAGCCGCATCGGTGCTGGATGATATTGAGGATGTGCTCTGATGGGAGTCATACATCTGAGCGCTAGAACTATGTTTTCTCTTCAGTGCCATGATAACAGTTGTCCACTCGGGTAACTATAATGTTAACGGCAGAATAAGCCTGAGTGACGCTTTTCGAAAGCATGTGAGAGTGAACTCTTGTCCAGTGTTACCAATTTAGGGATTTTGTTGCCAAATTTAGCGACTTTCTCATTTTGTTGCTGCGACTAGACAGATCATTAATTAATAGAGATTATTTATTATTTTTATAATTCAATTTATATATATATATAGGCTACACACACACACAATAAATAATCATAGTCTGTCGTATACAATTTATGACATTTAAAAAAAAGAAAATGTTTGTTCTGTTCTGTATTTTTACAGAGTGACAATTTAATGCACAAATAATATAAAATAAAATGTGTTCAAGTTCACATACTTGAACATTTACTACTGGTGAGCTGTGAGTTGTTATGAATTGGTGTCTCTTAAATGGGGATTTAAAAAAATACACATATGGAGACCTGTTTGTACTTTATTTTCATATTTGGTGACTTTTTATGAAAAATTGAGACTTTTGAGGGTGGTCCTAGAGATTTTCAGAGGGAGGGGTTTGTCTTGGCACAGCTGAGAAAAGGCTTGTTTTCTATTCTTGCTTAATTTATTTGTTATATAGGTATATATTATGGAAATGTTCCTATTTAAAACATCTTACCTCAGGGGTCTCGTTTTAACCTTTCACTTCACAATAAAAACAATATTTTACTCTACTAATCTAAATGAATGTCCATTAACACATTATTTCATATAACACATATAAACACATAAATTCACAGATCACAATCACAAAAAAATGTGATCATTTAAGCTTTGAATAATTTTATTATATACTATAGATTAGCTAAGCAATGTACATCCAAAGTAGAGCATACAATAGCTTTGTTTAGGATTAAAGGGAGTTAAATGTTTTGTGTATGAAATACTTATCTTCTTAGATGTTTTTGAGTCCAGGTATGACTTCCACCTCATAGAGGACCTGACCCTCCTGAAGAATACAGAAACTTTTCCATATAAACATAAAAGTGTTTAGAAAGTGCAGAGACTTTAACATTTGGCTCTGTCCATTTTTTCTCCATTTTCTCCATTATTTTTTCCCCCTCCAGTTTAGCAAGAGGTGTTCCTCTACTGCCCCCTACTGGTAGATACACACCACACATTTGTACATGCTATAGTGTACATGTTTGTCTACAAACACAAAAATAAATATAACTGGGTGATATCTTTGTTACAATAATAGGCTATATGACATCTTTAAGACAACAATATTTTAACACAGAGAAGTCGAATTTACAAATTGGGAACTCGGAATTCAGATGAGATGTGAAGTTGGAAGGCACACTTAAAGGGATAGTTCACCCAAAAATGAAAATTCTGTCATCATTTACTCACCCTTAAGTTGTTCCAAACCTGTATGAATTTCTTTACTTTGTTGAACACAATTACACCCCAATACATACTACAAACATCAACTGTTTGGTTACCCATATTCTTTATAATATCTTATTTTGTGTTCATTTTTGGATGAACTGTCTCCAAAAATGATCAATTTTCAACCATAATTATCAAACATAAAATTGAAATAAATAAATCCTTTTTAAAATCGAACAAATTACCGGACACATTTAAAAATGAATAGGCTATTTTAATGTTTAAAATAGTTAAATAAAATAAGAAATAAATCACTTTAAATTGGAAAATAAATTGACATATTTAAATCGGTTTAATTCATATATTTTAAAATATAGTTAAATAAAACAATAAAATAGTAAATTAAAGTTAGATGCACATTTTAAAACGTTTTTTTTTTTTTTCCGTTTACTTGTCCATTTTCTGATTGCCTTCTTTGTTGTTTTTTGGGTTATATAAGCAACATTTATTTATCTATTCCAAGGATATAAACACAGCCAGAGCCATCTCTACATGGCTCTGGATATAAACACCTGAAGTTTTCCTTAAGTTTCCTAGCAACCGCAGACGCCGAGTTGTCACTGCCTGTAGAAATTTTACCTCAGCTCTCCAGCGATAAAAGTGCGACTGTTGTAATGGACGCTTTATCCGAAGCAAAGTCTAAACCACTTTCCACTCTGTCAGTATTCAGCTTTATACCACCCAGAAGGACAGAGCCCAAAGAAATGCGTTATTTCAACTGCAGCCCCAAGGTAAGATGCATTGCTCATTTTGGCAGCTTTCTTTTTTTAAAGCAACAACAACAATTGAATGCCGTTGCATTAATACAAGAATTTATGTACAATAAATATTTTGGTAGCCTTTATCTGGTTAAAATGAATATATCTGGCTCCTTTTGTTTAACTTATAACGTATTTTTATTTAGCTCTTTCTTTAAATAGCTTTAGGTGCAGAGGTTTTTAATCTTTTAGATGTCATGGAGCCCCAAATTTGATCTTCCTGGACTGGTGCGAGAGCTCCCCCATCCTAAAATTTAAAAGGCAGCTATATATTTTCATTTATAAAGACCAAATTTATACTGTGAAAATTAATATAAAAAAAAATATGCACAAAATAGTATTTGGAAAATATTTTGTTTCTATTATTGTTACGTTTTTCTCACTATATTACTCTGCTGTACTGTAGATGTATTATTTATGTATTTATTTTTTTATGTAGTTTTTTTTTTTTTTTTAATAAAATGTATTTTATTCAGTATTTATTTAGTTTAGTCTTACGGACCCCATAGCACTCCCTTGCGGCCCCCTCGGGGTCCTCATATCCCCCTTTGAAAACCGCTGATCTACTGCAATGACATTCATACATTTTTAAGTGCATCTCAGATGTCTACATAGCTTTTGGGTACATCAGAGTACCATGGTACTACCTTCTGATATCACTGTACCAAGTTGATTCTGTACATTTAGGTACATATTTTTAAAAATAACAATTTTCTAAAACTGATTTGATCAATTTCCTCATACTACAGGCCCCAGAGAGGTCTCTATATGACTGTTTACATCAGAGCACTGAGGGCTATGATAACAAACTCCACCGAGATGACAGAGAGCACGCCAAATCCCGGGGCCTGGACATCTACAGTGAGGTGCGTTTTCCTTAACTCCCCAGTGATCCATCCATGTCAGCTCATGCATTATGTGTTGTTCTTAAACAATGCTCACTAGAGGAACCCATTGTAGAGTTGATCCCTATACATTTCATCTCAACCTCTTAGGAATCATCTAGACCAACACCCGTTCTGTCCTCATCAGTGTATGGCCAATATTCTCCACTACAGTACAACTCAGGGAGGAGCTTTGCTCGTGTTGCTCACATTCGTTCTGATTTCTACAGCAAGAATGGAATCACCTGGACTGTGGAGGAAGGCTATGGATCTGTGACACCCGTCTAAACGTGTCTCTTACATTTGGTCATATATATTTATATTTATATGGTCATACATATATATATATATATATATATATATATATATATTTCCCATTTTATATATATATATATATATATATATATTCTTGGTCTTGTTCACACACATTGTATAAAGTAAAATAGCATATCAAATATACTATTTATTATCAGTACTAACTATCAGTAATTATCATGAAAATATACAGTATATACAAAATACACAGAAAATATCATGAAAAAAAGTCAGAATGCAAAATATAGTAGTTGTCCTAAAATGCTACATAATGCAAAATACATCATCATCCATATTTTTCTTTGACTTGATTTATTTTTATGTGGTTTAAACACATTTCCCATGAAACCTACCACAAACTCATAGACAGACACTTTGACGTTATATATAAATTTTAATGGATAACAAAATGATAGCATCAAAACATGGCCACCTTTGTAAATTATCTTTATTTTACAAAAACTTCTGCTGCTTTAAATTATGGATTGAGCAACACACAATTACAAGTCTGGGTTACACAGAGCCTCTGAGCCATCCATTACTTATAAAGCAATGCAAATAATCTAGTGTATGTGGTGCAAACAGAATGCTGTAGAGCTCCACTATAATAGGCCAAAGTTATATTAAACTGTACATGTTTTTAACCATTACCAGGTCAACGACTGACTGGTGTGTGACTGAGATTCAAGGCATTACATTCCCTTGTGATAAAGATCGTGTCATCTCAGTGTGAACAAAGTAGGTTTTGAGATCCCCCTTGCCCTTCACATTGATGATCCCACGACAGGAACACATATAGCCCAACGTCTGTAAGATCTGACTTGTCTCCTCAGTGATCTGGGGAAGGAAGCACGCTAGATGTGATCCACTGAAAAAACATTAATAATTCACCAGGCATGCAAATGACATACAAAGTAGGTCAGAACAAGAATCTACCTGTATTTTTCCAAGCACCCCTGTGCTTTCCATCCTACTGGCTACATTTACACTGTTCCCCCAGATATCATACTGTGGTTTCTGTGCTCCGATTACTCCTGCAATAACTGGACCGTGGTTTATTCCTTGAGAGAGAGAGGCCGGAAACATTTGAAACGCCCTGAATGTGTGATAAAGTCTGTACCACAAACTATTATGAGGCTCTCTGCCAATTACCAAAAGCAAACAAAACGTTGTTGGGTGTGAAAGCACTGATGGGCCTTACTTACCCACTCGCAGTTTGAAGTCATTAAAGGAATGTTTGTTGATGACATCAAGCTTTCCCACCAAAGCAAAAGCAAACTCCACCATTGTTCCAATGTGCATGTACTGCCGGTCATGGTCCTTCAGAATAAGAACAGGAAACTATCATTGCACTTGTTTGAAATTCAGTATTGACTACACCCTTAGACTCTCAAGTGACACACCCCAAGCACAAATCAAGCTTTTTTTTTAGCACCACAATGAATCCAGTATCATATTTACAAAAAGAATAGTTTTGTACCAAAGAGCTCAAAATTTTACCTGTGCGAACTCTAGTCCAGGGGTCACATTCAGCCCAGTAGCAGCCATGTATGTGCTGCCAATAGTTTTGATCTTCTCCACTCCACTAAATTTGGGTTTTGACAGCAACTGTTGAGAAAAAAAAAAAAAAAAAAAAATCATTAAGTTTAGAGTCAAAGTTTTGGGAAAGAAATAATTGGAGAAAAAACTAAAAAGAAAAAACTATCTTTGAATAGTTTTAGCATATTAATGGATATGACGATGTTAATGCATTTGGTACTGGCGAACTGCACTCTTAAAAATAAAGGTTCTATATTGGTATTGATGGTTCACTTGAAGAACCTTTAACATTCAGAACCTTTCCATTACATATAGTGGAAAAATGTTCTTTAGATTATTAAAATGTTCTTCATACTAAGAAAAAAAGTGGTTCTTTAAAGAACTGCTCACTGAAAGATTCTTTGGGGGACCCAAAATGGTTCCCGTTTGAGGGGAACTTGACACTGCGTCATGGCGTTGACCCTATGGAAACACTTCCATGTGAGCCGGTGTCTGAAGCACGTGTCTCAACGCACAAATCTGATTGGCTGAAGGGGGCTGACTATCAGCACTCCAAGAGATTTACAGTGCGCATTACATTGTGTGCCAGACATTCTTCAGGGATCTCAGGGGGCGTCCACACCTATCCCGCCACACTTGGTGATTCTGGAGGCAGAGGTAAGCAAATCCTCCCTACAGTTAGTTTGAGCGGTACCAGTTCGCTGGTTCATGAATTCAAACAGATCGAAGCTATAGAGAAAAAAAAAAAGATGTCAGACTTTGCAGCAGTGTAGCATCTTCTGCCCAATGTCTCTCAGTGGGTCTTGAATACTATAACAAAAAAAGGCTACAGAATTCAGTTTGCTTCCCGCCCACCTAGTTTCCGAGGATGAGAATTTTTCTTGAGCAAGAGCTCCACTTCTTGGCGAAAGGGGCCACAGAACATGTACCCCTCCCAGAGAGAGAGGCAGGCTTCTACAGTCAGTACTTCATTGTAACCAAAAAGGGCAGGGTGCTGCGTCCGATTTTAGATCTGAAAGGCTTGAACCATATTCTTTGGACATACACGTTCAAGATCCAAGATTGGTTTGTGACGAAAGATCTAAAGGACACCTACTTTCACATAGAGAAGTTTCTCATGTTTGCTTTCAGGGGTGAAGTTTATCAATATGGAATGCTTCCTTTCGGCCTAGCCTTGTCCCCCACGCACATTCACCAAGTGCATGGATACTGCTCTAGCTCCTCTGTGACTCCAGGGCATCTGTGTACTGAACTACATAGACGACTGCCTCAATCTGGCTCAGTTGGACGAGTTAACTTATTCAACCATGATGCAGGCACATAGATCTCCTGCAAAAATGCAATTTTGATCCTGAACACTTTGAAAGACATCAGGCTTGTTCAGGAGCTTTCTGTTTTAGAAACTCAGAGGCTTTTAAGTCTCATGGCTGCAGCAGCAAACATTATTTCCTTGGGTCTGCTCAACATGAGACCATTTCAGTTCTGGCTCAAGAGCAGTTTTCATCCTCTGAATCATCCCTCCAGGGTTGTAAGGGTCTTGCGCAGTGGGCAATGTACTTTACAACTCTGGAAGAAACCTCAACAGAGGCCTGGCTTTAGGGGCATGTTGCCATTGCAAGTCTCTCCTGACCAATGCCTCTCTCAAGGCATGGGGTGCGGTTCTTGATGGCCGACCAGCCAGTGGCCTGTGGGAGGACCCTTACCTCTCTTGGCACATAAATTGCCTTGAGATCCCTAAACTTCTTTCGGCTCCTCAGCCCGTCACTTTGCAGGCTTTCTTTCCTCCACCTCATGAGACGCCAGAGGAAGAGAACCTTCACCGGTTGTGTCCGGTCTGTACTTTTGATGATCTACATCTTCAGTCTAGTGGTGTAAATCCTAGTATGCTTTAGTGGTCGCAATAAAGGTAACGCGGTCACCAAGCAGTGCATGTCGCATTGGATTACAGATGCTATCACCCTCCCCTAAGAGGTGCGTGGGGTGGCTTTGCCTCTAGGGGTCAGGGCCCTTTCCACTAGGAATGTAGCATCTTCTAGAGCTATAGTGAGGGGTGCACCTTTACAAGATGTTTGTGCTGTAGCAGGCTGGTCTTCTCCACACACATTCATCAGGTTCTATAGTTTGGACACAGATTCAACCCCAGGATCTTGTGTCCCTCAGGGTTGATCCAAGTCCAGTCTGCACTCAACAAGCATCTGTGCCTAATTGAAGTTCCCATTGTGTCAGAGCCATGAAGCTGCGTCTTGTTCCGCTTTCAAGGAACTGGGTTACATATGTAACCTGAGACATTCTATTCTATAACACTGCTGCGAAAATCCCCTTTTGGAAGTGTAGATCTGCTACTGCTGCTGCTGAGCAAGTGTGGACTTGCTATTGCCAACAAATACAAAGACACACAGCTGTAAGCATGTAAGATATGCTGCTGCTACATGAATAGGCACACAAAAATCCTGTACCAGATCTAGGCAGGTGGAACTGGGGGAGGCAGAAGGTTTCAGAAGAACTCTGATAACTTGCTGCAGGACCAGCTTAAGGCAAACACTGAACCAGACTGTTGAGCATAATGGGCAAGCAATCTCAATGACTGCAGAACCAGCAGAGGCAATCAGCTTGTGCCATGTAGCAAATTATGTGATAGCTAGCAGTTTGCATTTAAAAAAACCTATCAGCCTGTTCATGACTAAAATAGACATGTATCTGCAGCGTTCAAAATGAATCAACAGAACTAGAAAACTAGCATGATTTCATTCATATAGGTAAAACTCTGTGGCCATTATTTGATCCGTTGTTAAGACCCGCCTCCTTAGTTACTGTTCCTATGTCAAGCTTTAGAATTAGCACTTGTTCTGGTATTAAAGTATTATATTATTGCTCTTATCTCAAAAGCCAGACTTTTGACCAGTCTGATCCATTTTTCAGCTTACTCTAGCCAAGAACCACCCACTTAAACTGGAATATACTGTCTAACCATCATGTAAAGCAGCCACAGTTCATTTTGTTTTTATGTGCCATTTACAGGTGGATTTATCTGAAACTGATAATACCAAAAAATTTTTCTAAGGCAGAATTTTTCTCAGACAAAGTTTTAGTGTTTTAACATTGTAATGTGTGATTTTTAGATAATTTCTGAAATATTCTGTTTAAAACTATCCAAACACAAGTAGGTGTACATTACATAAGATCAACTGTTTGTCTGGCAGTATGTCACTACCGTTTTTAAGGCAGGGCTTAGGGAAGGATCAGCTATCACAGGTGGCATTTACATTCACAAATACTTAAGTTTAACTTTGCACAGTGCCTATGAAACTAAAATCAAAATATGGATGTGCCTGAGAACATACCTCATCAAAATCTGCTATAATCTCATTGAGGAGCCTGAGACACTCCAACCCCTCCTTATTAACGTCAGATTCTGTGTAAAATTCCTTGAAGTCTGGGATAGACGCGAACATCACACACACCAGATCGTACGACTGATGGTAGAGGTCCTATCAAAAATACAGCATACAAAAATATATATGTGATGAATATGACTAATGAACTAGACAGGCCCAATAGATTTTTGATTTATTATATGATATTATATAAAAAGTTAATACATTTGGAAAATTCACAATAGAAACACATTAGAAACTAAGACGTTTGAACTCCACTCACCTCATTCTTCCAGTTACGACCAAGGAAATGTTCCGCCACATGGGCAGGTAGAACGTTCTCCAAAAGCACCCGGTTTAGGTTCTCCATGGTCTCAATCTCCTCACACTCCTTCTTAAACTTGTTCCTCCAAAGGAAGTCTAACCTACAGTAATATTCATTCTGTTACAAGAGGACACAGAGGTAAAGAGATGGTACACATCTGATCACCGTATATGGCTTTCAAGATGACAAAGAAAGCATAATCATATGCACACAAGGACATTTCATCTTATATATTTATGGATTTTTCTTGCACAAAGGGACGCTATCATGAAAAATTGCTTCAATTTTCTCTCAGTTGCAGCTTTGTGTTTCAGCAGACATTCACCACAGATTTCTTGAATCAAATGGCACCTTGAAAGGCATTAAGTATGCACTGATAGTCACTCTCACTGAGTCTATATTTGCTTTTGCTTATTTGTCATTGCTTTGGAGAAAAAAAAAAAAAAAAAATCAGTCCCCGGCTAACCTATCACCTGATCAGCCCAAACTCTGCATTACTTATAAATGAATTCGCCTAACTGCACATTTCAAATACAGAGTTCATCAAACAGACCTATTATCTAGGGATAAACAGTCTCTCGAAACAGAATTAAAAGCACACACTGAAAAAATGAAGTCTGACTGACAGCTAACCTGCAAAGACTGAAAAGGCTTCAATTCAGACTGAAAACATACAGTACTTTTCAATATTGTGCTATGAAAAAAAAAAAATTTCTTATAGTGGTATTTATTAAAAGCTTTTTGAAGGGAAGCTTTATGCTATTGTACAGCCAAAGGCTGATGAGAGCTGATAATAACTGAAGCCATGGAAATTGGGAACTCATTTGTACTGCCACAATACTTTGAGCTTAATCATAAAATGACTTAAAAAAAAAAAAAAAAAAAAAAAAAAAAATCACATCTTAGGCTGACGAGTTGACGCCTGATGTTTCAAGATTAGGCTAACATCTATTGTCATTGGATAACTGTAATTGGATTAACATTCAGGGATCTTTTACAACTGAATGACTTACAACTTTAACTTTACAACTTTGATTAATTAAAAGAAAGTTCTGTTACATACTGTACAAGTTAAGCTCATTACCACACAATAACGTTGCACTTACAAAGCAAGTCTATGGAAGCATTCTGGAGGCTTAAAAAGCAAAAATGTGAAGCTTAAAATAAAGTGAGTTGTTATATTATTTATATAAATTCATTTGGATCACTGGATCTCATTACAAATAACTCAAATCTTTAGATGAACTTCTCAAAAACAAAGAGAAAGCATGATAAGGAGAGAAACTCACCTGCCTCGCCAGCACAAGCAAAGTGACGAAGAAAATGAACAATGACACAGAGCCCATGGTCTTCAAATCTTTCAGAACACCTAGCCTGAGGAGGAACAGACAGAAATATAAAATGTAAAGGTCAAAGAAGACACAAAAGAGGCAAAACTATTGTGTGTAGAGCAGGACACAGACTTCTCAGCAACACTGTGTTGGTCTATTCAGATTCATAATGTCATAATGTTGCCTATTTGACCAACTACTTAATCGTACTCCATTGATAAATGCCTAATGAAGGCATGAAAAGGAAAGTCAATTAAAGAAACAAAGAAAGAACAATAAACATGGCAGAAATACATTTTTTTTAAAATTTCAAATGTTTCTCATCCTTCACAGTCATCCAAAAAAGACTAATCCACACAAAGCCTGCCATCTCAGCAGCACCTGTCACTTATAATCCCTGGAGATATTGAGAGACCTTCTGGAAAAAATTGCCACTACAATTCTCAAATGTATCTATGTGGCACAATTCCTTATTCCTTCATTCTCTCTCTCTGTGTGTGTGCAGTGCCTCCCAAAAGTAAATTAACACTTAACAGACACTTCAAAAATGCCTGAATGTCACTGCATTAGATATTATTAGATAAATAAAAATTAGGTAAATATTAAACCAAGTGGCATCTACAAATAAATGACGCTAGAAATTTGTTTGTGAGAACTTTTTGAAGCCACTGTATATGAGAGTATATGGGAATGCAGTACCGGTTCGGTTGATAAGCTTTGTAGAGGGCAGTGCTGTAACCATCCAGTATGGGGGCGTGTGTCTGGAGAATGATGATATTATAACCTACTACAGCAGCAAGCATAATTATCATCTTCAGCTCATAGTTTATCCTCAGGAACACGGAGCATGAGATCAATCCCAGAATGCAGCTGTAGATAAAATACTGCCGGGGCAGAGACAGCCAGTTAGATCCACATATGTACATTCATCAGGACCATTCAGTCTCATTGAAAAGAGAACTATGAACTTTCAATATTTAAATGCTAAGAATTTAATAGTGGAACACTATTTAAACAAACATTAGTATATATATATATTAGGGGTGTAAATCGGACAGTTCATCACGATTCGATACAATATCGATTCTCATAGCCAGCGATACGATATTTTCCGATACCTCAAAAAGTTCTGCGATACGATTACGATACGATTCGATTCAATCAATATTTCAATATTATGAGCCTATTTTACACAACCAGTTAAATTTTTATTAACTCACAACTGCAACCAAAATATATAACAAATATTTATTTCAAAATTTCACATCCTGAACCCTGATTGGGTCATCCACAAATAAAAAATCCACACAGTAATCAAATGACAGCTTGTGACATGACAACAGTAAATAAAGTATTTTAGGCTTCTGTGCTAAAATGTGTAATGTCAAAAAACGTCTCGGTTACGTATGTAACCCTCGTTCCCTGAAGGAGGGAACGGAGACGTACGTCAGTAGTGACCGACGAATTGGGATATCGCTAGAGAGCCCTATCAGCTTCGAGTGAACTACAACAGGCCAATGAAGTTGGCGTGCGATATTTGCATAATGCGCACCGCCCCCGCCAGGTGGTATAAATAGGGGAGCAGATGCAATCGCACTCTGTTTTTCGCTGAGGAGACAACCTAGTCTGCACTACAGCGAGGGTACAGCAACTGTGGCGACGGGACGTACGTCTCCG
Organism: Ctenopharyngodon idella; assembly: GCF_019924925.1. Classification (NCBI taxonomy): domain Eukaryota; kingdom Metazoa; phylum Chordata; class Actinopteri; order Cypriniformes; family Xenocyprididae; genus Ctenopharyngodon; species Ctenopharyngodon idella. The sequence goes on from NC_067238.1 coordinate 21,438,496, forward strand.
TTCCCTCCTTCAGGGAACGAGGGTTACATACGTAACCGAGACGTTCCCTTTCAGTCGGTCACGTTCGACGTACGTCAGTAGTGACCGACGAATTGGGATCCCAAATAAAGCGCCACAGTATGAACCCCTTCCAGTGCCCAGCGCAAGCTCTAGCCACCCGGCGCACCAGTGGGACGGGGAAGGGGGCGAGCTTACGCCGAGAGAGTCTACTGCTGTTCCGATATACCCACTAAGTAAACTAGACTACACTGGGGAAGCGAACCCGTAGGGGACGCTGCGGAGACCACTACCCACCTGTAGGGGAGGAATTTACGTGGAGAGTACACATATGGACTGGCCGTGGGCAGTACGCATATGGAGTCCCTGGGATGGCTCCACCTGGGTAGGGGGGAGACTCATCTGACAGGTGACAGCAGAGCTGGCTCTGCTAGGGAAAGACACGGGCTCGCCGTAGGGAGTTGACCGTGGACAAATACACACATGGGACCGCTCACGTGGAGGGGTCACGACATGTGGGACCCAGCCAAACGTCAACGTCGGTGACGGAGGTTTGGCCTGGCATCAGACACTCCGCAATGTCCGAGCCGAAGGGGGAGGCGGAGGAACTCGACAGGGTTCGCCAAGCGGGGAACTCGACTGGAGTAAAAAGGATGCACGTATCCGGCCCAGGGGGCGGGAGTGGCATTGCAAGCCGACACTAGAACGGGCTCTTCGCGTCTACCGGCTGGTGGAAGCGAGTACACGGGAAGATACCGGTTCTACACGAAGGCTATAGAATCTAGCGAACGTGTTAGGTGTCGCCCAGCCCGCAGCTCTACAGATATCTGTCAGCGAGGAGCCGTGCGCCAGCGCCCAGGAAGAGGCCACTCCTCTGGTGTAGTGGGCTCTCAACCTGAGCGGGCAAGGCACGCCCTGGGACTCATACGCCAGGGCGATGGCGTCCACTATCCAGTGGGCCATCCTCTGCTTGGAGACAGCCTTTCCCTTCTGCTGGCCTCCGTAACAGACAAAGAGCTGATCTGAGGTCCTAAAGCTTCGCGTTCTGTCCACGTACAGGCGCAGAGCGTGGACGGGAGAGAGCAAAGCTAGGGTAGGGCTGGGTCTGCCTCCTCCGAAGGCAGCGCTTGCAGGTTCACTACCTGATCTCGAAAGGGAGTGGTAGGAACCTTGGGCACATATCCAGGCCGGGGTCTCAGGATAACGTGAGAGTCACCGGGCCCGAATTCCAGGCACGATTCGTCAACCGAAAATGCGTGCAGGTCCCCTACCCTCTTGAGCGAGGCCAATGCAACCAGGAGGACGGTCTTTAGGACAGTACTTTTAACTCGACTGATTGCAAAGGCTCGAAGGGACGACCCCGGAGAGATGTAAGAACCAGGGTCAGATCCCAAGAGGGTACAGAGGGGGGCCAGGGAGGATTAGTCTCCTCGCCCCCCTCAAGAACCTGACGATCAGATCGTGCTTCCCTAGCGATTTACCATCAACTGCATAGTGATGTGCGGCGACAGCGGCAACATACACCTTGAGGGTGGAGGGAGACAGCCTTCGCTCCAGGCCCTCTTGCAGAAAGGAAAGCACGGTTCTGACCGAACATGATCGGGGGTCCTCTCGCTCTGGTTGAGAGGAACACCATTCGACGAATAGGTTCCACTTCAGCGCATAGAGGTTCCTCGTAGAAGGAGCTCTAGCGGAAGTGATGGTGTCTGCGACCGCTTGCGGGAGATCACTCAGAACCTCCGCGTCCCGTCCAGGGACCACACATGGAGTTTCCACAGGTGGGGACGCGGGTGCCAGAGGGTGCCCCGTCTCTGAGTCAGGAGGTCCTTCCTCAGAGGAATGGGCCAGGGAGGTGCTGTCACGAGGAGCGTAAGGTCCGAGAACCAGGTCCGAGTGGGCCAGTATGGAGCCACTAACAAGACCTGCTCCTCGTCCTCCCTGACTTTGCACAGGAGCTGTGCGAGAAGGCTCACTGGGGGAAACGCATATTTGCGTAGGCCCCGGGGCCAGCTGATTGCCAGGGCATCCATGCCGAGCGTGCCGCCGGTCAGGGAATAGAACTGGCAGTGGGCAGTCTCCGGGAGGCGAACAGATCTATCTGTGCCTCGCCAAAGCGCTGCCAGATCAGCTGGACCACCTGGGGACGGAGTCGCCATTCGCCCGGAAGCGGAGGCTGCCGTGAGAGCTCGTCGGCTGCACGGTTGAGCACGCCTGGGGCGTGAATGGCACGAAGCGACCTCAGATGCTTCTGACTCCATAGCAAGAGATGGCGGGCGAGTTGCGACATACGGCGGGAGCGTAGACCACCCTGATGGTTGATGTACGCAACGGCCGCAGTGTTGTCCGAGCGGACCAGTACGTGCTTGTCTGTCAACAGCTCCTGGAAGCGGCCCAGTGCAAGACGTACTGCTAGCAACTCGAGGCAATTGATATGCCAATGCAGTTGGGGCCCCGTCCACAGACCCGATGCTGCATGCCCGTTGTACGTGGCCCCCCACACCGTGGCAGAGGCATCTGTGTGGACCACAGCATGCCTGGACACTTGTTCGAGGGGAACTCCAGCCCGCAGGAACGAAGAGTCTGACCACTTGGTGAGGGTGCGACGGCAGTTCGGTGTCACGGGGACACGGAACGTACCGCGCTGCCACGCCCATCTCGGGATCCGGCCGCGGAGCCAGTGTTGAAGCGGCCTCATATGAAGCAATCCGAGCGGCGTGACTGCGGCTGCGGATGCCATATGCCCCAGGAGCCTCTGAAAGAGTTTCAGTGGGGCCGCTGTCCTGCGCTTGAGCGTACTCAGGCAGGTCAACACTGACTGGACGCGCTCCTCGGAGAGGCGCGCGGTCCAGGCGACCGAATCCAGTTCCCTACTGAGATAAGAGATCCTCTGCCCGGGGGAGAGTTTGCTCTTGTCCCAGTTGACCCGAAGACCCAACCGACTGAGGTGAGCTAACACCATGTCCCTGTGTTCGCACAACTGCTCCCACGAGCTGGCCAGGATGAGCCAGTCGTCGAGGTAGTTGAGATGCGAACGCCCTGTTCCTTGAGCGGAACAATGGCCGCCTCCGCAACCTTCGTAAAGACGCGGGGCGACAGGGCCAGCCCGAAGGGTAGGACTTTGTACTGACATGCCCGACCCTCGAACGCAAACCGTAGGAGTCTGTGACGAGGCAGAATCGAGACATGAAAGTACGCGTCCTTCAGGTCGATCGCTGCAAACCAATCCTGGGGACGGATGCATTTGAAAATGCACTTCTGCATAAGCATCTTGAACGGCAGCCTGAGAAGGGACCGATTCAGGACACGCAGATCCAGGATTGGCCGTAGCCCACCGCCCTTCTTGGGTACAATGAAGTAGGGGCTGGAGAACCCTGACTTCAAATCGGCTGGAGGGACCGGCTCGACTGCATCCTTCGCCAGGAGGACAGCAATCTCCGCCCAGAGAACAGGTGCATTGTCCAGGGACACGCGAGTGTAATGGACACCCCTGAACACCGGGGGACGCCGGGCGAACTGAATCGCATAGCCGAGTCTGATGGTACAAATGAGCCAGCGGGACGGGCTGGAAAGCGCTAGCCAGGCTTCCAGACACCGAACCAGCGGGACCAAATGGACCACAGACGTACCGGGCGTGGGGCAGCGAGGTAGAGTGCTGGACCCGACTCGGACGGCATAGCGGCCCGTAGTGTGGTCAGACTCCGCAAGGTGGCAGTGTGAATGGGAGACGGCACATGGGAGGCGGCCTCAACCAACACACTGGGACCTGCTGGCGAAGTGAGAGGGGGCTGAGAGTGGCGAGGTGGGGCCTCGCGCACTGCCAGCCGCGCCCTCTTGGGACCTGGAGGGTCAGAAAACAGTTCTACTCCGTGGGCACCGCTGGTCTCCGGAGAGCCAGCGGCGGAACAAACCAAAATTCTCCACCCGGCCCTCCTCCGGGGAGGGAGCGATGCGGGCATCGTCTCCCGAAGAACTGTTTACCTCAGCTCCAGGTCACCAGTTTCTCCAGGACCGCTTCTCGCTAGCCAAGTGGCTTGGCTGCGGGCTGAGCGGGCTGGATTTTAGGCCAGCTTGTGAGATGAGAGCATCGAGAAAGCGTACTTAGACGATGACACACCTCTGCAAGGCTAGCCAGGGGTGTTTCCGGACCACCATGGTAGACATTGTCTGGCCAGGGGCCTGCGCTATGACTTGCATCATGCGTAGCTCAACCCCGACTCAGAACTACCCATATGCAATGAGTGCTTTGGCCTTCCACAGACTTGCCGGGGGCCAAGACCCATGCAGGGCAGAGGTGGTGTGCCCGTAGCACTGCCACCCCACCACAGAGGGTAGTGAGAGAGAAAAAACTTAATGCAGATATGACCCTTTTGGTGTTCCATATTTGGCACCAAGAAAGGCTTCTAAACTGCCAAGTTTTTCATGCACGTCCAGGCTAAGACAGGGGGCGGGGCAAGGCGAGTACGCGTCACACCACGCCCCCAGGGGCCCGGGAAAGCATGGTCATTAACTCTGAATCTGATTCAGCATGAGCACATCACAACCGTGGGACGCTCAGCCTCATCTTCATGTCCAGAGCCCAACAACCCTCTCTCCAATGTAGCAGTCGACATCTGATCCTCTGCTGGAGCCCTGACTAAGATGCTAGGTCCCCCATGAGAAGGACCAGCAATCCACCCAGAAGCTACCAGCCATGTGAGAGAGTGAACGTGGTCGTCTAACTGAACGACACACGGCGCTGAGCGCCGACGTGGCCATGTTTTTACCAAACATAAACCACCCACGAACACAGTCACAGCATGTTTGCGATGCGCTAGAGGAGTGGGGGGCCCACGGAGATTGGCTCGGCAGGTAATGCCCCACTGTGATCCTCTGGTCACCCTGGCTTATTCACCAAAAGTAGTACTTTTCTGATTCAGAAAGAGAAACTAGATCGGGGAATAGGTGAGGGGACTCCACCTCGTTTGAGGCACTCGAGTCTCGACCACGCATCTAGAGCGCCGAACAACGCGCTGGGTTGCCATGGCAACGCGCGCTGTCAGCCGGCAGCTCGACGGCACACGGCGCGCTGAGCGCTCAAGCCCTTACGAGAAAGGCAAGACGAACAACGCGCCGACATGGGCATGCTCTCTTTTTTTACAAGAGAATATGAACCACCCACAAACACAGTCTCAGCACGCTAAGCAGACATGAGAGAAAGTGATTGTGGCCGTCAGTGAGGATAGGAAACGACCGCCTCCAGAAACGCACAGACAGAATGACGTCTTGAAAAAGACGCAGTGTCTGTCTGTGAAGCTCTTTTAGAAGCTCTTGTTCTTTGTGCCGAAGCACACAGGGAACAGCCGCGATGTGACTGCAGGTACACTTTTCACTCCCTGAGTCACACACACAGAGGAACCGGCCCAAATCGCAAACCAACGGGGCAAATAATGCTGTGAAAACAGCAGTTGAGAGCTGTATAACAGCTCGAGAAGCTCACTCTGGGAAGCTCGCGGCCTCGCTGTAAGGTGCCATAAAGCCAGCACAGTAGAACAAAAGCTCTTCAAAAGCTTGCGAAGTCACTCTCAGACTAATAGCAGGAACACACAGGTTGGCTCCGAAGCGAAAGACAGAGTGCGATTGCATCTGCTCCCCTATTTATACCACCTGGCGGGGGCGGTGCGCATTATGCAAATATCGCACGCCAACTTCATTGGCCTGTTGTAGTTCACTCGAAGCTGATAGGGCTCTCTAGCGATATCCCAATTCGTCGGTCACTACTGACGTACGTCGAACGTGACCGACTGAAAGGGAACTGATAAACAAGGAATATATATATATATATATATATATATATATATATATATATATGTATACACACACACACACACACACACACACACAATTAAAAGACATTTCTTGTCTGTATGTGTAGCGCAGCTTTTCAATGAAGCTGCCATATTATAGGTAGGACAAAACAAGACAGGCTATTAATATTCTTTCATTGTGCAAATTTATTATAAAGGCTCCAATACAGAGCGATACAAAGCACTTATGCGCATCCCGTGTGCAGAATGATGTGCTTGAAGCAACACAGAGTCACAGTGCGCGGTGCACCTATGCAACAGTTTATTGAGCATTTTCTTTTAACACTTTCAAATTTCAGTTACTGTGTGTGTGAAGAACGATTCATAGCGCTCTATTCTCCACTGTTGTGATCTAACAGACACTGTTTGAGATGTGTGCGTGCTGCTTTTTGCAAGTCTTTAAACACGAGCAAATTATAAACTTTCGTGAAGATTCAGCACTGGTCCGATCGGGACAGTGACAGTTCCATCTGTCCCGAGCGTCTTTCAGAAGTTCTGAAAGTAAGTTTAAACGAGAATGCACGCGTTGGCGATAATGCATAGACTGTCATTGTGTGAAAATGTGGAGAGTGTTAAAACAAAGGTGCCTCTATAAATAGCCCACAGGTATCGATTTTCTGCGCGTTGCATCGATGCATCGTATCGTTTGACATTAGATCGATGTATCTATCTATATAGATGTTTTGTTACACCCCTAATATATATAGCAAATGTCTCCTGAAATATTACAAAATGGATGATCCAAAGAAAAGCTAAAAAAAAAGGACTATAAAGACCAAGATTCTTATTTCCTAACCAATGTAACATTCTAGGAAAATGCTCGAGCATGTCAAAAAAAAAGCATGTCCAGCATCTTGATATCTGTAGAGATGTAATTTCATATAAACATTGCATATAGTTCTCAGTGCATAACATTTTTTTCCCAGTATATTTTTCAGCTGTGAAATATCATTACAGAGTGGCCATACATAATCATGCACAGTATAAAGTGACTTATTATATAGTGACACAAGAGTGAGACAAATTGGCTTCTCATGACACTCATGATTCATCACAAGTATGTTATGTCAAAGACACTGAGAACTTTTTATTTTGAAACCCACATCTCAGCAAAGGATTTACAATATTTTTTTTCATGTGGGTCTGTAAATAAAAGGTTATTCAGTTCACACACTTTTTTTTTTTTTTTTTCTGAGAAGCTAATTACTGAGATTTGTGGGCAAAAGGCATGAGATAAGTTTTTCTGCAACTTACTGGCAAGTAGAACTTGTTTGAGGAGTTATTGGTCTGACAAGAACCATTCATACTGCTGTTGGAATTGTTGAGAGAAGTCATATCTTCGCCTAAGAAGAACTTAAAACCCAACAGATGGAGAAAAACAAATTTTAGAGCATTACAGCAGAAAGACACCACCACTCTTAGCAAAACACATCTGTTGCATTTTGTAACAAATATGTTTCATAGAAGTTCATAACACCTTTTTTTTTTTTTTTTTTTTTTACACAAGTGCAAAATTCAACCAAAACCAATGAGCTGCAAGCAGATGGGAAAAGCAGAGAAGATGAAAAATTGCCAACTTTGGCAGAGTAAAAGCTTCTGGATACAGTTTTTGTCCAGTTGGTGCAGGATTTAATTGAAAAGATGCTTAAATGTTTAAAGCACGTTGATCTGTGGTGTATGTGACTAACAAATACTGAAATTCAGTGGTCGAAAATGTTTTTGGAATTAAAAATGCATGAATGTCACTGCTAGATAACAAGATATCAATGTTTTAACATTGATAGCCCAGATGAGCAGCTTAACATTTGATCTTAGATGTGTGAAACCAATTAACATTAACTTGAAAAACCCAAGTATTCAGTCACATTGCTCTTGGGTTTCTTTTCCCACTGAAAACCAGTCACTTGAGCTCACAGATAACATCATTAGATCCATACTGGACCCAAGCCCTAGTACAGTGATGCAATGATGAATCCATACAGACAGATTACGCTAATTCTACTCTGCCTGTGCTGTGAATCACAACTGAATCCATAGCTAAAGCCCTCCAACTGGGTCAAAAACTGGTGACTGATTTATCAACCGTCTAAATGAATGCATCATGTGATATATTTTGTAAATACTGAATATGTATGCAAACAAGATTATGTACCCAAGGAATGAAAATTGTGTAACATTTAACCAAAAATGTAACTGGTCTTTATATAGCTGGTCCTTATGTTGCACTTTTCGAAACAGTAAATTACCCGATCTACCCTCTCAAAGCTTGGCATGATAAGAGCAGAACCACACACATAGATTATCCAGATTATCTTGAAGGTAAACGGTGCCCATATCACATCAATTACACGTGGGGTTCCTCAGGGTTCAATGCTTGATTACTTTCCGTTTCCTATATACCCAAAACTTTAACCTATAGCAGAGCTTCAATTGCAATTTTTTTCTTTGATATAGGTCTTATAGGTCACAAGATGTTTGAAAGACTAGGCAAGAGGAAGATTTTTAATATTGCCATTATTTCTAAAGAGTTTCCTGAATTACCAAGCCACAAAGCCAGCAGGCTGATATTGACAAGCAAGCAGGGAATATTTTTCTTATTGAACATGGTCATAATGAACAATAATGAATTATGTGTGAATATAATAAATGTCAGTCATTTTAAAAAGCAGTCCAATCTAGCAGATAGACCAGGTATTGGGCAGTAGTGATGCTCACCATGTTGAATACGGCCATGACTAGGATAAGTGCAGTGGTTGCCATGGTGAGTGCAAGTCGTATCCAGGGCTTGTTGGTGATGACTTTAGATGAGCTGAGGAGCCAGGGCATTGTGCAGGAAGCTGCTTTGACCCATTGCTACGGCAACAAGAGAAAAAACAAAAGACAAAAACAAGCTTTAACTCCCACCAACGTCATTAGCATATCAGCTTCTATTCCAAATGCTCAAGGTTATGATTGTGCCCCACAAGTCAGAAACACATTAATAAACATAACTTCAGAGGGAGTGAATATAATAATAAAAAAGAGGCATCTATATCAACTTTGAGTTGAAGTCAACATGAAACACCATTCACAATCCATAATTTCTCTAAAAATGAGGACTACTTGAAACATGTTGGTGTAGATCCTATTCCCCTGTAGAGTCCGAACCCCCTTGGACCCAAAAGCAATTTTATTGGCTAAGACAACTTTTTCCCTTTATTTGTGTTTTCAATTAGTCTTCAGTTAGTGAGCTTACAGCTTTGTATACTATCTTAGCATACTGCTAACTGGAAGGATAGGATTCACTCACTTTGGGGGCTTTTAAAGGAAACGGGAAGGCTAAATGTTTAGCACAGATAAAACAGTATACAGGTTTTGGAACGAGGGTGTGTAAATAATGAGAGAATTTCTAGAATTTTTGAGTAAACTATGCCTTCAAGCAAAACTAAAATGGAATGAAGAAAGAACAAACCCCTGCCTCTGCACATTTTTATCTGAAACAAGACTTCACGACCTTGAAGAAACTGAGATATGTTTGTAAAACTGACCTTGTACATCACTTTACAAAACACTTAACCTAGACCGTGCGCAAAAACACTTCAGGCTTAAAACTAAAAGGAGTAAAAAAGGTAGAAGAGCTAAACAAAAAACGATAAAACCCTCTCGCTAGTCAATCATTTGTTTGTAACATCACCTATACAAAAAAAAAAAAAAATGGCTTTCAATATTTAAATAGCGCACTTCTATCGGATAACCCTAACCTCTTTAGTATTTGTGAATCTGTGGGCTGAATGTAGGACTGTGTGACTTCTCACATCAGATAAATGGGGGGAAAAACTGAGAAAGAAATCTAGACACTCATGACATAGACAGCTGTTTGTGAAACCAAACGAGAGCCCTACTATAAAAGAAACACATAATACGAGTGCCACAGAGCTTTATAAAAATGGTCTCTCATACCCACAATCACCAAACCTGTTGGGACTCTACTTTACTGCTATTCAGCAAGTAGATGACAAAAAACCCAGTAAAATTAGCATCACTCAAGCTGATTTTCTTTTGACAAAAAAAGTAGGGGAAAAAAAGAAGAAGAAGAAGAAGAAGAAAGGGGGCGGTGTTTGGGCTAGCACAAGGTTTCTATTCAACGTAGCCTATTATTACCATCATAAATTCTGAATCTTCATCTGAAATAGCTTGGTTAATTAACGGACTGGGGGACAAATCAAGTCAAGCTGGTGGGTGAACGAAATGCAAACCCTTCAAGTGCTTTGGAAGGTCATGCCTTCTAAAAATATAACTTGGATGCCTCAATACACACAAAAACAGGTTACTTTGATTATAGTTGGAATTCCACAGAGTGTATGAGGTTGAATCTCACACATGTCAAGGTCACCCATTTTTGCATTATGACCCCTGATTCTAATCAGCATTTTCTCAGTATTCTCAAAGCTGATTCACATTAGATTCTCATTAATGCAACACACTAAGAAACACTATAATCTATTGATTTTAAATGAGAAATAATAATAATTTAATCACAAATAAAAACTGTTTGGGGTTGGTAAGATTTTTTATTGTTTTTTGAAAGAAGTCTCTGAGTTTAGTTGATCAAAAATACATTAAAACAGTAAGATTGTGAAATATGATTACAATTTAAAATAACTCTTTTGTTTGTGAATATATTTTTAAATGTAATTCATTTCTGGATACAGTCAAGTCATTATTTCAGTCTTCAGTGGCACATGATTCTTCAGAAATCATTCTAATATGCTGATTTGGTGCTCAAGAAACATTTACTATCAATGTTTAAAACAGTTGCACTGATTAATATTTTTGTGGAAAAAAAATGATATACCTTTTTTTTCAGGATTCTTTGATGAATAAAATGTTCAAAAGAACAGCATTTATGTGAAATGATCATTGTAATAAACCCTTGCTGAATAAAAGTCTTAGAAAAAAATCTTACTGACCCCAAATGTTTGAAAGGCACTGTATAAATACAATTTAAATAATATATCTATTATATATATATTTTTTTGCATTACTGTAATGAGAATTTACTTGAAATATAATAAACCCTAATGGTCATAAAAACAGGCTTAATTTTCTTTAAGAAAACATAATTTCTTATTGATTTTGGGGTGGAATATGACCACAACATGAATGTTAAATAAGTCATTTCACTCTAAGCTCTTATAATATATTAAGGAAGAAAGAGCAGGAGAAAGAAAATAGGGAGACATACAGGTGACATTTACTTAAGACATTTATGTTCTGCAGGTCCAAAGTAGCTCATTATTTGATTATAGACGAAGCTCTCTAAGAGCAGAAAAAGAGTGTTGTTTCTCAGGCTAAAACAAGGAAAATTTCAATCTTGTTTTGATATGGTGTTTTTTTCCTCCTGGTATGGCATTTTCTAACAAGGCGAGGGTCTCAAATGTGAAGGAAACTCGACTTATTAAATTACATTTCAGTATGCAGTTATTTCCTCCATGGAAAATGGATGTGTCTTTAACTGAATAGACTAAACGAAACACGCCAATCTGCTTCATTCACTCTTACAGAAAGCTACTTTATATTTACTTCTATATTTACCACTTACCAGTATGTGACCAGCAAAACAAATGCCGAGGATCAAGGCGAGCAAAAGGAAGGCCATTCCAAATGATACTCCAAGGATGGTGGTTCTGTGAGAGACAAAAATCATCAGGAATACAAGTCACACACAAACATCCAATCTTTATGCATTCTCTGATATGAAAAGAGAAGAAATAGATGTCATTCAGCTTATAGAGATAAGAACTGTTGCTCGGCATGTTTGAATAATCCTAGATTTTTATTTGAAACAGGATTTTTGGTAGTGCTTGAAACTTGATACTGCAATGCTACTCTGATGTGGTCGGTTCGTATGAGGATAATAAGGTGTTCTAAGGTGTTTTTAGTGCATTGCTATACCATTGCTACAGTTTTTGGGTCATTTTTTGGTGACTGCTACCTGCTCCAGGTCAAAAGACCCCACCATAAAATAGAACATCAAGACTTTTTGCTCTTGAGATATGGCCCCAGATCAGTGTCATTTTACTATTATTTATATACTATTATAGTATTTTTAAGTTGCAGTAATTCTGTTAAGTGCTTTAAAATATATTTCTATATAGCTTTAATTTATTTCAGACTTAGTTGTAGTAATTTTAGTACTTAAACTTATATCAGTTAATTGCTATGCCTTAGCAATTAACTATTGCAGTTAATATGCCTTAGCAATTAACTTAGCAATTAACATTTCAAATGTTCATTTAAGATTTTTAAGTTGAAGTTTTTCATCAAATATTTATGTTTTATTTCAGTTACCAAAAACCATTTCCAACAGTTTTAGTTCACAATAACAACACTGGCTCAGATGCCTCCTTCAATGTAGATCTTTGGGATTTTTCACCTGTTTCATTGTCTGCAAGATGAAAATCATAAGTCTGATTGCTTAGGAAAATAACAGAGCATCTTTTCTTATTAAGCCGCATGATTTAATGTAGCATTCACGTCCATAGAAGAAAAAATGTGGGACAAATGTGATGCTGAAGTATAGGGTTAGGGATTTGAATAAGCCTAAGCAGGCATCAGTAATTCAATGGATATTTGACTATTGAAACATAAACGTTTATCTCCAGTCTTTGCGGTGCCATATATCACCATAAATGTGATATAAAATCAATGTCAGGAAGTGAGAACACAGTTTGAGAAAAGCATTGTGCATTCGGCTCTTGTGAATGTGTTCTCAGTCAACATGAGCAGTAAATTAGGGTGACATCTTGCATAGATTTTTCTGTCTGACTTCATACAAAAGAAGACAATTTCCAAACAAGACTGGCCTCTGATTAAAAAAAAAAATCTATAACTGTCTGTTCTGGGCTGTCTTTTTCAGGCAGGCATTGATGTCCCCATCATCCCATTAAATATCATTGCTCATTTTCTCTCAATTGTGTAGATGTTGTAATATTATTATGTGTCACTAGGTCTAAGTGCTGTGGGAGACAGTGGCTGTGTGCGTAATTGCGTTGTGAAAGACAATGACATACTTGAAAGATATCCCGGAGATGGTACTTACTTCGGCAAGACTAAAACCTGCACTATAAAGATGCAGAAGAAAATGAGACAAGCACAGGTGACGTAGTACTTGAAGGCCGGCAGAGTCGTGGTTCTGTACTGTTAGAAGAAAGAAAAAGAAAGAAATGAAATGTCAGAGCTCTTATGTTTTTCTATATGTCTGTTTTAATTGACTTAGTTCTGATTCTGATGTGTTTTTCTCTCCACAATGAAGCACCTACAGTGTTAGTCATTCAATGGCACATACCACATCTCAAGAAGGGATGTACCTCTTTTTCGAGTGTCTTATTGTGAAAGAACAGAGATATCCTTTTAATGTCCTCTGACTTCAGCCACTGTCTGTTGGAAAGAAAGCATAAATAAGGTAATTTATATCAATTAAATTCTAATTGTCAAGATGAATCACTATTATAATAGCTTCTTTGGTGGCACTGATGCAGGAAAGGCTCTGGAAGTGAAATGAATTGACAAATAAATGTTATATCAGGGTCTAAATCTGAGACCACTAATGAAATTAAATATAAATAATTATTTAATAATAATTTATTTTAAAATTATGTTTTGATTTAATTGTTTAATAAATTTGTGAATACATATTTGTTTTACAAGTTTTATAAAACTTTTTTCCAGGTATAAATTAGATTTTGAACCCCAGATTTTCACTGTGGTGTCAGACTTGATCCTTGTTATCATTGGCTATTTCTTGCGCTGTTTTGCAGAGAATTCGTGAGTTGGACAAGATGCAGAGCATTATGAACGCTCACTTCTGTGAGTTGATGCCATCAATAGTGCGAATGATTCTTTCATTCAACTCCTCTTCAAATCTCTTCTTCTGCGATTTTGTTCTGAAAGGGATTGGAGAGGAAAAAGAGACTTCAAACAACCATAGAAATGCAGATGAGGTCAGTGTGAATGTTCTGAAAGGTTATTCACTTGAATTTAGATTTGTGCTTTTTTTTTGTTATATAAAGCAAAAAACAGTAAAAAAACAGACCTTTCAGACCTTTGCTGAAAGTTGTACTGCCCCAATGGCACGTCCTGTAAGAAAAAATGAAGTGCTATTAAGTGCTTTAAGTACAAGCTAGCTAGTCCTGATGACTGGGATCACCATTTAAATCTTGAATCATAATCATTGTTTTCTTTCCATGTGCTCAGGTTGACTCACGTGTGTGTTGATCTTGCCGTTCTCATTGGTCATGCTGTCTCGATGGTGGAGGTTAGCAAACGGTTTGGCTGCTCCCCAAGACTCAAGGTACTGTGTCATGCGGACAGATGCCCTCATCTTGGCTCCATCCAGACTGGGGCGAAGACGAGGAGGTAGCAGGGGACTCCGTTTTTCTGCCTAAGTAACACCATAACATGAAGTATAAGTTTAAATGGATGTGTTACAGGCTAGAGCACAGAAAATCAAATGTATTACATGATCTGATACTGATTTTCTGGACATGTTTCTCTTTTTTGGATGCTAAATGATTTTTATACTGTGCCAAGTCACAACTTGATGTCCGATGTAAAATCTGGGTCCTGAAGCAAAAACCTGTTGTAAACCACTGCTGTACAGGACTGAAATTTCTAATGAATTTATTATCATGATTTGGATCCAATCCCAAAGAATCCTAATGAAATCTAAAATACAAATAAGATCCTAGAACTGGGGCCTTTTGATTGTATGCAGATTCATAAAATATTATTATTTGATATCTTTAAGAAGAAAATTATGGTACCAAATTATGATTCAGATTCCATTAGTGCACAGGAACATAGGATGATTAGTTAAATTATGAAGTAAATATTACATGGGTTTTCTAACTGGGGTCTGAAAAGCGTAAAGGGGTGCTACGGGGGAAAAATTATTCACTAAATATGTTTAACTCAATTCTTAACACTGCTTGGAATGATATTTAGCCTACTGTAAAAAAAAAAAAAAAAATTACCATTTGAAAATGTTTCTATTCAGGCTTAAACATTTAACAGTACTAATGGGTATAAAAAAGGTATTCTGTCAACTACAAAGTAAATATTTTCCAGATAATATTTTAATAATTGTCTCTGGCTTTAGTACAGTGACAATATAAATTTCATTAATTTTGAAAACAAAATTAATTTTGTCTCATCACACAGTATAAATGGGGTTTTATACCTGAAAATGGGAAGGTGGGCTTTATACGTACATGAATGAATATGTATTTTAGGAATGGGTCTCTTTGTCATATTTGAGGGTACTTGACACCAAAAGGTAGAAAACCCTTGCTATAGTATATAAGATAAGAGAGGCTCTCTCAAATATGTGGTTTACTTGACACCAACTTAACTCGATGGCCATCGTTCATTAGAATAAAACAAAAAATGCAAATTGGCATCAACTAAACAACAGGGTGAAAAAAAGAAAAGAGAACAACTAAACAAACAAGCAAAAGCCCTCCAAACTCAAATTCCGTCATCATAATGGGAATGTGGAGGGAGTGGGTGTGCAGTGGGTTGTTGTGATAAGAGGGCCGAGAGGCTCAAACCGAACAGAAATAAATGTATGAGAAAGATTTGCTGCTTTTGTTACCTCGGGCAAAGCAAATGCGTTGTTGAAAAGTAAATAAAACACTGGATAAATAAAAGAATAGCCATTGTTACTTGAATATATGATGCCAGGCATTATGATATCTGTGGGCTGAAAAGCCCACACACATCTCAATGGATGGATATTCTGGAATCTTCTGGGTCTTGATGCCCATTCACTTGAACGTCTTCCCAGGGTTGTCACATATGACCACAAAGTTACATTTGTGTAACAGCAAAGTCTAAATAGTGTAATTATGCTAATTAGTGCAAAAGGTGAACTGAATAACTAGACAATTGTGATATGATTTATTAAATACCATACAGCAGGTTTGTTTGGCTATGATTAATGCTTTTGTTTAACTCGTTTTCTGGGTAATAAATTGACTATTTTTGTTTCGTTATTTAAAATAGATTATTTTATTGTTGCCACAATTATAACTATAGCTGAAAAAAAAGGTTAAAATAACGGATTTGTTCTAAACCCCTAACATCAATTGGGCCAGTAAAAAACCACCCAGAACACTCTAGCATGACTATTTTCCTCAGAAAATGTAAATGTCTACTTATTTATAAACATGTGAAAGCTGGACTGTATGCGTCATTTTTTTTACCTTCGGGTTGATGACTAGGTATGTGATGATGCCATGCTCTTTCAGGTAACAATCTCTGTTTTGTCCGTTGCCTGGCTCGACTTTATATGCCCCATTCAAATGTTCCAATGTTACAGAAGAGATGTGAACCCGTCTGGAGAGGAGCACACAACTATTACAGGCTGGCAAATGAAAGGACACTTCACAAAAACAGGTGCATTACATGAGTATTTCACAAATGTTCCAAAGCCTGCAGATACAATAGAGTTAAGATCTGAAAAATGAATGTAGCCCTTTGCGTTTCTGTTATTTTATTTTTTTGGGTTATTCAACGGAACATTCATTAGTAGCACAAAAGCACATTCATTGTGCTCTCAAAACAGCATTTCTATTAACGTCAAGAACCCTTCATGAGCATAATAGCACTTGTAGCAAATATGTGAAAAACTTGAAATGGGGAAAAACAAAAGTCATACGCTTATCTTACCCAGGTACACCCCCTGCCTCCATGTGATTGGCCAGGGTGACGTCATGTGACCAAACATCATACTGCCATTTCTGGAGGCCAATCACACCACAGAGAACATTCCCAGAGTGCACTCCAACACGCATGTTAATGTCAACCCCGGTGGCATCTCTCACTTTCCTAAAAAACAGGTACAGTATTAAAGGTTTGAACACACCTGCTCATTCTTTACTATTACTATTTCTGTCGTGAGATTGGTATGGTAATAGAGATTGGCAAGATAATGGATAATGTTAATGTATTTGGTCTTAGCAGAATAGATCTGCTACGCCAGTACATTCACAGACATTGCTGTGAGCATGTAAGACATGCTGCTGTTGCTGCACATGTAACATACATGAATTAACACCCATAGCAGATCTACACAGGTGGAGCTGGGGAAGGTGGAGGGTTTCTGAAAGCGAGCTACAGACTGCTAACAGCAAACACTACTGGTATTTGTTTGAATGATGAGCCGAAGCTCATTGGCCACTGATGCAACAACAACCAATTGGCTGTGCTATGTAGATAATGACGTGATCACTACCAAACGAGTTAGACCTATCAGCCTGCGCCATCTAGAGTATGTAATTGCACATTTAAAATTAATTTAAAAATGTATAATATTACACATCTGCAACAATAGTGTCTTTGAATTATCTTTATTTAGGAGACTTTCTGTGTTGTATTTGTGATAAATTTGATTAATTAATCAGCATGCTACGTCAATATTTCGATATACATTTTTAATCAATTGACAGCCATTATTAAAGTTGTCTAAAAATAAAAATATAAACTTTTATGAAGAAATTTAAGTGAAAGCACAATTAATATTTGTCTACTAAATAAACTAATTTTAAGCATTTAAGCATCAACCTTTGAATCAAAAGGTCATGATAAACATAATACTAAAATCATAATAAACAATACTAGACACTCTTGACTGATTTTTACTAGTATTATATGTAAATAAAGCAAGTTTTCTCCCAGTGTAATGAAAAGATATTTTTTACAGAACATACACACTTTAGTCTCTCCCTCCATCCTTTGAAATGACTGAAACAGTACCATATTTCAATGACATAACTTAACACCAGAAATATTTATAGCAAAGTAAATATCAGAAGGTGCCAGGATTGCGGCGGTACATGTTGGTTTCTGAGGGAGTATGTCTGGTGCCTGTGTATATATTCATTCAGCACTCAAAACATCTTGTGTTTCAGATAAGGCAGCTTGAATGTTACATTTTCCCAGTTGCAAAGTGCAGTTTAGGCCAACATGAATTTTTATGCAGGCTGGATTACGCTAGTTTGGTTCTGGTCTAGTTTGTAGAGAAGTATAACCATGCTTCACCTGCAACAAATCCATGACCTTTCTGGTAAAACTGGTTGACGAAGTCAAAAAACAAAACAAAACAAAACAAAACAAAACACAGCCACTGGTGCTCCCTCAAAACAAAACAAATAAATAAATAAAACAAAACAAATTAACTAATTAATTAATTTAAAAAAAAGGTGCATGGCACCTCTGGAGGTATGTGTTGCTGACATATTTCAGTGTACCTGTCACACACCATTCTTAGTTCTAGGAGCCCCTCAGCCTGAGCTATGTCATGTTGGAAAATACATGTTGGAAAGGGTCCTCAATTACCTCCTCAAATGGATTTGTGTGTGTGTGAAAGAAAGAAAATTGCAATAACGTTACAGAGAATGAATGTGTAGCAGAAGAGTGGAAGAATGAAGAATGGGTGAGGAATTGTGAAAGGGACTGGAAAAAGGGGCTGCACTTTGAGATGGAAAAAAATAAAGGAAAAGGAGAATGTGTGGGTTTCAACAATCTCACACATCTGAACCTCTTGAGTATGCAGGTTATTTCAGCCTCAGAGACTAGTGCTTGAAAAGACAGACACCATGGGAAAAAATACACAGAAATGGTCCCTGGTAGATGATGAAAGGGCATATTGTGACAAACAGCTCATGTGTAGTGGTTTTAGGACTTTGTAGCAGATACAATTCAATGGGTCTTTTTGTTGTAATGAAGAATCAGAAAAATATGTAAGGGATAATGTGCATTATCTCAAAATAAACCCTGATAGGCACTGGCTTATGGGACACCCTGAAAAGTGTCCCACAGACTAGCAACCTCAGGCAACCGTAAGGCATTGTACGCCTTACCAATTTTGGTTAAATTTGACTATCAAGACTGAATTTTACACCGTATTTGCACAGACATTTAAATAGCACAGCTGAATCGTCCTGAAACAAAGATCAATTAGACTATTTAGCAGTTATACAAATATATTTTAGTCCAGATTGCTGTGATTGACCAATTAGAATCTACACTGTGTTCCAAATTATTATACAAGTGACATATCAGTATGATTTCAGTACAATAAACATTCAGATTTTAGTATTTCAAAGAAAGTGTCTGTTTCTTTTATTTCTCCATATCTTTTTAGATAACCGGTATCAATAATTTATCAATTATTAATAATTATTGAACTATCATGAGCAATTTACAGCACAAGTTGTAAATAAAGTTGTGCGTAAAGTTGCATTTCAGCCACCTCTAACCAAAGCTCACAAAGAGAAATGTTTACAGTGGGTGTAGAAATACATGAAGACTCATTTTTAAATGGGTTTATTCGTTGAATAAATTATTCGTTGAATACGAATGCCGTACTACGATGGATGATCTAGATGGATGGATTTCTGGATGGTTGGTGAGTGGCCACCACGTTCCAACAAGACTGCGACGTCAGCAAGGAGCTGGAGAGTGATGATTTGGAATGGAATATTGGGAGGTGAGATGGAAGGTCCGTTTACGGTCTCTGAGGGTGTCAAATTGACTTCTGAAAGATATGTGGAGTTTATAGCTGACCATTTTCTGCTATGTTATAAAAAGAAGGATAGTGCCTTTTGAAATAAAAGGATCTTCATTCAGGACAATGCACTATCCCATGCTGCGGCAAAAAACACCACGGCAATAAAACTGTCTGAAAATTTATTTTTACACCCACTGTAAACGTTTCTCTTTGTGAGCTTTGGTTGGAGGTGGCTGACATGCAACTTTACGCATAACTGCCAGCCTGCATGGAGAGGTTCTTGAGACTCCAGAGACACCAGCAGCTTCAAATACCTGTTTGCTGCTCAACAATGGCTGTCGTTTTAATACAATTTTTTTTTTTTTTTGACAGAAACTTTCTTTAATCAGCCTTTATCTGACTCAGTAAATTACTCACAAATCGTATGATAGTTCGATAATCTCCACTCAGTTTTCACACAATGTAAGTTGTTTTCATGCCTTTTGCATAACATTGCACCATGTTCATCTTCAGAAAGATCTTTCTTCCTCCCCATATTGCATGAGAACTGTGACTTGCTTAATAATGTGGAGCAACCTCTTTAAGTAGGGTTTCCATTTACTTAAGTAGACCTGGCAAACTACTTAACAAAGCTGTGTGAGATTGATACCAGTTATCTAAAAAGATATGGAGAAACAACAAACACTTTCTTTGAAAAACTAAAATCTGATATGTCACTTGCATAATAATTTGGAACACAGTGTAGTATTTCAGAGAGCTGTGTAATAATTGTGTATGTTTGAGAAAAACAGTGTGTTCTTTTACTTGATGGCTTCACACATGTCCAGCCCCATCTTCACACAGTTCTTGGCATGGTCAGGCAAAGGGTCCGGCAGACCTGATACACAGTAATAGCAGTCGCCCAGAATCTTGATCCGCATGCAGTCGTTATCCTGCATCAAACAAACCAAATTAGACAGCACTGTAGTATACATTACATTCTGTACAGGAAAAAAAAAAAAAGCTCACAGGAAAAAACATATATTGACTACAACATAATCAGTTATTAAAGGGTTAGTTCACCCACAAATTAAATTTCTGTCATTTATTACTCACCCTCATGTCGTTCCAAACCCGTAAGACCTTCGTTCATCTTCGGAACACAAATTAAGATATTTTTTGATGAAATCCAAGAGGTTTTTTTTATCCCCAATTGAAAGCAACGTAATTACCATCATTCAAGGTCCAGGAAAGTACTAAAGACAATCGTTGAAATAGTTAACGTGACTACAGTGGTTCAATCTTAATGTTATGAAGTGACAAGAATACTTTTTATGCGCAAAAACAAAGCAAAAATAACTTTATTCAACAAATTCTTCTTTACCATGTCAGACTCGTACGCAGTTGATGCAGTGAACGCAGTTCAGTGCTTCCGTGTTTACGTCTGAACGCCGGCTCAGTATTTCATCAAAAATATCTTAATTTGTGTTCCGAAGATGAACAAAGGTCTTATAGGTTTGGAATGACACAAGGGTGAGTACTAATGACAGAAATTTCATTTTTGGGTGAACTAACCCTTTAATATTTTGTTGGTTCTCTCTTGCTTTTGCATGTATTCATAATTTCTTTGTATGACAGCCTGTCCAAAAATTAAGTCCACACAAGCTTTGTTTACTCCAAGCATAACTATGCAATATGCTTTCAAAATCTTTGACAAATTTTTAAATAATATTTGAATATAGGATGAATATGTCAATTTTCCTAGTCCGACATCACTTTTAGCCATTACTTTACTATAAAGTACAGTTCTGGTGTCTCCTATGCCTGTTAGGACTTATGATACCTTGGCTATCTGGTCAAATTTGCCGAAGAGCTCATTGAGCATGTAGACTAGCTCTCCAGGTGAACAGTCACTGGCCAGACGTGTGAATCCAACAATGTCTGCATACAGAATGCTGTGGAAAATGTTCAAGAAATCTCAAAAGGAGACATGTGCAAACTGGTAAAGAGCATGAATTGATTCTTTTGCACTGCAAATAATACACACCTTGCAAATAATTATTTTCTTAATAAGCATTTGTCTTGTGTAAAAAATATCTAAACATCCTTAAACACACTGTTGTGCTGCTATTTAAACCAAAAGCATGATAGTGTGATAGTTCAATAAACCAGAAATTAATACAGAGAAACTTACATTTCAGATATAATATTAGCAGTTATTTTGTTTGAAAAAAAGAATTTGAAACAAAGCCACAGCAGAATTAACTGTTACATCTCTCCGAGCAACACACAGTAGTGGTGTTACTGAATGTATTAATAACTTGAGTGAACAATTCAATGACTCACTCATAAAGACAATCACTTAATTAGCCCCTAAATTAATCTGGTAATCTGAAATGTGAATCATTGAGTGAATAATTCAATAACTAATTCATAAAAAGTTACTTGTTTCTTTCCTAAATGAATCAGTTTTTAAACTAATCAGTTAAATTAAATGATTCAAATGACTCACTCATAAAGTCATTAACTTGTTAACGTATCGACGTACCATTCAGAAAGAGTTAGTGAAAAAATGAAAAGGATATTATAGGGGAAGGAGAACCGCTTTGAAGCAGATAGCAGTATTGCTTTAATAACAGCACTTGTCCTTCAATATAATTACCAAATTACATTTAAGTTTTGATGAAGAGTCTCTTCAAAGGTTTGCCCTATATAGCAGAAGATTGTGTGTTTGTTTTAAATTTTTAATAGAAGAATACAAAAATGTCTAGGCTCTTTTAGATGAGAGCTACTTGTATCTAGGTTGATGAATAGCTTGTTTTTTGTGTGCAGACTGAAGGAGGGCAGGATGGTTTGACAGGATCTATTGAGGGTAGGATGGCTCAGTGAAAGCAGGTGCAGTGTATAGGATATATATTTATATATTTTCTAGGCTGCCTAAAATAAATCAGTTGAGTACACAGATACTCTAGTATGTGTGTCATAAGTCCTACCTTACATTGGTGTGTCTCTGGACATAGAGGTTATGGAAATTGTTGGTGTTTTCCGCCTGGCCAAAGTTAGGACCCTTCAGCCTCTGAATGATCTCTGCCTTCATCACTCTCGCAATGTGGGCGGGCAGCAGGGACAGCAAAAGACGTTCCTATTGGTCGTATAGAGAAGGATAGTTATACGCCATTCCTTTGAATGGTTGCTATGTTTGTAAATTAAGTCAAAATCTAATTATTGATAAACTGGTCAAAAGTTTTGAATAATTAAGATTATAATTGATCATTTATTATTACAATTTAAAAGAACTGTTTTCAATTTGAATATATTTTAAAATGTAATTTATTCATATGATGTAAAAACTAAATTTTCAGCATTATCATTCAGTGTCACATGATTCTTCAGAAATTATTCTAATATGCTGATTTGCTGCTCAAGAAACATTTCTTCTTATTATCAATACTGAATACAGTTGTGCTGCTGAATATTTTTGCGAAAACCGTGATACACTAACATTTAAAAGAAATACATTAAATTCATCAAAAGTGACAGCAAAGACGTTTATAATGTTACAAAAGAATTATTTTTCAAATAAATGTTGTTCTTTTAAAATTTATATTCACCAAAAATGGAAGATTAAGTTGGATGCACTGCATTGTGGGATACAATACTCAGAACAGTGTGCTCTGTTCTTGTTTTCTGTACTAGGTCATCCAGATATTCTGTGCATACAGAAAAAATAGCATATTCTTCACACTATTCTACATACCAAAGAAGTACAGGTACAAGCAGTATGGTAATATATAATTTAGAACAAATAACATATTTTTTTTATAACAAAATGATGGATGGCTGGTGTATTGAGAGACAGAAAATTAGAGAAAAATGAAAACTGAGGAGGATGAACAGACTGAATCATAGCAGTGTAACAGATGTCTCCTGCCACTAATGAACTACCCTAATTGTAAAAGAAACATATGTGATTCTACTGAAGAACATATAGAATTTGTTTGCCTATATGCTGTTAAATTGTATTCTATATTTATTTCCGATATTATTTTATTATTTCAGCCACCCTTTTCTTTAGATATCATATTAGCATCAGCCATATTAGTCAAGCACTAATTAAGTCAATTTTTGACCCTGGGTTAAGCAATTATTCACAATTAAAAGAGGGTTAGCACAGGGTTACAGTGAATAAATAACCCAAAGAAAATTATGAACAATGTGAAATATAAAATGGGATTGTGTTTGAGATATGAAATGTCCATTCATTTCTCTTTTTATTATCCTGTCACTCTTCCTCGTTTTCTTTGTTTTCCCTTCAGAGGCCACCCTGCTTAATGAAGGTCAAATAAAAGAAAATAAAATAATGGCCATGTGCTGATTGTGACAGCAGGAAAAAGGTGACATTATTTAAACACATTTTACTGTTGTGCTCAGAAGGATGTAAGTGCTTTTAAATAACAGTCCATTAATGTATTATTATCAAAAAAAGAGGCAAATCAAAGCAGGTTGTCCACACTAATGGGTTCAAGTATACTGCTGTGGTCTGGGGGAGTGATTGCTAAAGGAAATGATGTCATTAATTCATTGTGGTTCTTTGGCTACAGCATAAAGTAGTATGATTTCTGCTCTGTTAAATTGCAGAAATATTAATTTGCAAAATTTGATGTTCTTTTTTTACATCCTATCGTAAGTCATGAAATATTACCAAAACCACATTGTGGACCAGATTACATATGCAGCACATGATTTAGAGATTTTTAGTTTGAAGAAAATGTGGGTGTGAATATTGTGGTGGTGTGGATAGTTGTTTATGTGGGGTTGCTAAGGGGTTCTGTGTGATTTTTAGGGTGTTGCTAGGTGGTTGCTTCCTAGCCCAAGTCAAAAGTGGCCACCTTCAAGTCTATGATTTTATGAATTCTGATTCAGTGGTTTTCAAACCACAAAACAATTGAGAGACAAAAAAAAAGATGTTCTAAAATGTACTTTAAGGCTGTCGAAGTTCACATGTTAATATACTATTGAAATATTTTGGTAATGATTTTACATTTTTTACTTTTACCAGGTGTCACATTTTACATTTTAATTTTTTCTATTTTCTTTTATACATTTATTAATTGTTCAAAAATTGTTACATTAAAACATTAAATGTTTGAAATGTTTAACTTTTTTTATTTTTAATATATACAAGATTCGAGATAAAACAAACTCTTCTCAACAAACCGCATGGTTTACAGCTGCAGTCTGTAAGTTTTGCCTCTTTGTCACCATCTCTGTTCGAAACCTGTAACCAGTTATTTGCAGAATTATCATCTTTACATGGGTTGTGCATCGGCACAGCATCTCAGCGCCAATTAATCTAATGTTTTGAGGAGAATGTGTGGCTGTAAGTCACCACACTAGTGGATACAGTAGAGGTACTTCGGAATCTCAGATTGTATTCTTGGAAGCATGACCAAAATAAGAATTTTCACTGGAAAATATCATCTGAACAAGTAAGTAACAAATCTGCCACTTTTGTTCTGACCAACTGAGTAAAAAAAGCATTACAATAAATCGCGCTACCAATGGTAATGCAGCATCCTCACATAATATAGCCTACTAGCTGGGACTCGTTCTTTATGTAAACAGACGTGATGTAATGACACAAAGATGAATGGCGGCAAGCTCGCATTTCCCGCGGAAACCTACCAGTACCATCCAAATTAGAAAACATTATTACAAGCTTACCGATGTGAATCGGGCTAAGGTAAGGAGATTATTTTGAACACTGGCTGGTTATTTACTTGCTCACAAATTGATTTTGGATCATTTTTAAGCAAAAAAAAAGAGTTACGGACAGCAGCTTTAAGATATCATTCATGAGTAAAAATTTGAGTATCAGTCTAGTTTAGGGGTTATCAAATCTGGTGCTGTGCTTTTTCAAACCTGAACACTTCTAATCACAAAATATATTTCAAAGGTAATGTTTTATTCACCCTTGAAATGTAAAATGAGGCATATCCGTAATTAGGCTGATGGTCTGTGCTGAACTAATGTTCTGATTGGAATGACCAAACAGTGAGCAGCCCCACAGGAGGTAAATGAAGGAAATGCTCCAACATGTTTTACAATAAGGCAAAAAGATCCAGCAGTTGATAAACTGACTGAAGAGCTCCATTCTCACAGTACACAGAACATACATCCAAGATTTAATCATGTTGTGCAGCGAGTGTGTGAAACATTGTCTTTGCCTTGTGCTCTGTAATTGTTTTTCCAGGAAAGCCAAAAACACAATTCTGATAACATTCATAGAACAATGGAGCCGGGGGCATGTGCTCAACAGGCTGATATTTCACAGAGTGAGAATGATAATTCCTGATGGAGCAGAAGTGCCGCCAGCGATCTGCCTTTATCTCACTGCTCATATTTCACTCACTCAGCCATCGCCATTGAGAAACACTTTATCATTATTTCACACAAAACAGCAATAAGCAAAACTAACCTCGGCAAGAGTGAGGCCTTGTACAGACTTCCGCCCCACCCGTATCCAACAGGAAACAGAGTGCTGGGGGGGAAACAAATCTATTTTGGGACAATGTAACTCTCAGCCCCCTCTGCCTTCGAATATTAGACGCCCATTGTGGTGATATAATGATCTCTTCAAAACAGCTGCAGGAATGACTCATGCTCAAACCTATCCAAAACCTCCCCAAACGAGGCCTACATTAACGTCTTGTTCCCTGAAGGACCGGGCACCATGCAGTTCAGCACTGTTTATCCATTCTTTGAAAGCAACGTGGTACAGGCAATCTGTGCATCCCTCTCGTCATACCTGCTGATGCTTCTCGGATTCCAGTTTGATGGGAGACTTGATGCAGTTGCAGGTGTCGTGGTATGTCTGTTTAAGAGCCAAATCCATCAGGTGTTTGTGATAGGCTCCCACCACATTTCCACAGATGAAGATGATGATATTAGCCAGGATCTACACAGACATATAAACAGCTTTAGTCAGAGATATATAGAGATACTGCATTCTCTGTACTCTATGTCACAGACATTTTTCTTCAAAAAAAGAAAGGTTACACTTTATTTTAAGGTGCCCGTTTTACAGTGTAATTATACATTTAATATTCCTACTTAGTAATAATAATTAACTATATGTATTTACTACTAGGATTAGGGTTTGGTTTATATGATATATTTATCAATATATATTTATTCAATATGATAAATTTATCATACTGTTTACAGACAGATGGATAGATCATATATATCTATCTATAAACAATATATTTCATATATATATATATATATATATATATATATATATATATATACAGACGTGGACAAAATCGTTGGTACCCTTGATAAATATGATCAAAGATGACTGTAAAAATAAATCTTGATCTTGAATTCATAAAATTAGCAAAAATTTAACCTTTCACTGAAGGAAAAGAATTGAAAGTGGGGGGAAACTCACATTATGAAATAAATGTTTTTCTCCAAAACACGTTGGCCACAATTATTGGCACCCTTTTATTCAATACTTTTTGCAACCTCCTTTTGTCAAGATAACAGCTCTGAGTCTTCTTCTATAATGCCTGATGAGTTTGAAGAACACCTGACAAGAGATCAGAGACCATTCCTTCATACAGAATCTCTACAGATCCTTCAGATTCCCAGATCCATGTTGGTGCTTCTTCTCTTCAGTTCCCCCCAGTCATTTTCTTTAGGGTTCAGGTCAGGGGACTGGGACGACAATGGCAGAAGCTTCATTTTGTGCTCATTGACACATTTTTGTGTTGGTTTTGATGTTTGTTTTGGATCATTGTCCCGATGGAAGATCCAACCATGGCCCATTATTGGATTTCTAGCAGAAGCGGTCAGGTTTTGATTTTTTTATCTGTTAGTATTTGCTAGAATCCATGATGCCATGAATCTGTACAACATGTCCAGGACCTCCAGCAGAAAAATAGGCCCACGACATTTAAAGATCCAGCAGTATATTTAACCGTGGGCATGGGGTACTTTTTATCCATGTGTGCACCAAACCCATCTGGTGGGTTTGCTGCCAAAAAGCTCTTTTTTTAGTTTCATCTGACCATAGAAGCTGGTCCCGTTTGAAGTTTCAGTCGTGTCTGACAACTGAATATGCTGGAGATTGTTTCTGGATGAGAGCAGAGGATTTTTCTTGAAACCCTCCCGAACAGCTTGTGGGGATGTAGGTGCTGTTTGATCATTTTTTTTAGGCTTTCTGAGACTCAAGACTTAACTAATCTCTGCAATTCTCCAGCTGTGATCCTCAGAGAGTCTTTGACCACTCAAACTCTCCTCCTCACCATGCATTAGGGCGATTTAGACACACGTCCTCTTCCAGGCAGATCTGTGACATCTTTAGTTGATCGGAACTTCTTAATTATTGCCCTGATGGTGGAAATGGGGATTTTCAATGCTTTAGCTATTTTCTTATAGCCATTTTCTATTTTGTGAAGCTCAACAATCTTTTGTTGCACATCAGAACTATATTCTTTGGTTTTACTCATTATGATGAATGATTAAGGGAATTTGGCCTTTGTGTTTCCTCATGTTTATACTCCTGTGGAACAGGAAATCATGGCTGAATTTCATGTTCATGATCACCCTGGTGTGCTAAAAAAATGTAAATATGAATGGGAATATACTTCAGAGATATTTTACTCATAAAAAAATTCTACGGGTGCCAATAATTGTGGCCAACGTGTTTTGGAGAAAAACATTTATTTTATAATGTGATTTCCCCCCACTTTTCCTTTTCCTCCAATGAAAGGTTAGATTTTTGCTAATTTTATGAATTAAAGATCAAAAGGATAAACAATGCAGATTTAGTTTTACAGTCATCTTTGATCATATTTGCCATGGGTGCCAATAATTCACAGACACACACACACACACACACACACACACACACACACACACACACAGCATTTCTTTGCAAAATTATGACAATGTGAACTCTAATCATAATTTGTCAAATATGTTTAAATAAATATCTTAATATATATTTTTTTAATTACAGTAATCGTCATGAACAACATGAATGTCACAATGCAATAAATCTTAATGCTACTAAAATCTTAATGGCTTCTAATTTTGCAAAATATATTTCTTTTGATTTTGGGTTGAACTATAGTGAGATTAAACCTTTATATATAGTTCTCTTAATTCCAAGGAAGTGTATATAAATTATCAATGAGATAATGGATATGTTAAATATTTAGCATTGAATTAATGTGGAGACTCGCTGTATAATCAATGCAGCATTGGCATACAGTATAAAACAAGTAATGAATGCAGTAAATTGCATCATAGGTACAGGAACACATTACTGCCAGACCACAGACACTTTAGGAAAATATGCACAGCAACCAAATAGCTTTTGAGTTTCAAATGGCAGAGGTAAGCGCATTAGCGAAAGATATAATCAGTATAAGGATCTACAGAGTGATGTGTCTCTACATTGATTTGAAAGATATCGATCTTCAGGAAGAGTGAATTCAGTTCAGCCCACGAAAAGCTTTCAGCGGCCTCTTGCATTATGTCAGAGTGAACAAATATCAGTACAGTATTGAATATGGTGCTGTTATCTTTGACAATTGGAGTGTTAGATAATTGGGTTTAATTGCAATAAATGAAACTATCACAATAAGGCATGTGAAATTACGAATCCTACAATAATAAAGATTTGGCTTTTGAATTAGAATTTTGGTGTGATGTAAATATATAATTGAATTGTAGTTTTATAATTCAAATAAATAAATATAAAACTATCTTTTTCTTTAATTAAAATATATTTTTTAATAAAGCAAGCCACGTGAAGCCGTGGTTTACAGTGAATTTATAACAGCTAAGGTGCGTTGTTAGACGTGGAGCGGAGTGCCTAAAACCTCCTTAGCTGTTATAAATTCACTGTAAACCACGGCTTCATGGGGCTTATTGCTTTTATAAAATGCTTACCACATAATACAAATATTAAAGCCAAAAAATATGTATCAATGCAACTTTAATGAAGTAAAATCATTAAAAGGCTTTCTTCCACTGAAAAATATAGTCCCTGACCGTGAACAGCAACAGAAGTTACATTTATTACGCCATTAGATGGAGGCAAAGATTGTCTTTATGAGCGAGTCATTCAGTCGTTTCTAGCGTGGTTTCTAGCAACATACACATTCAGTGGCGCAATGATACTCATGTAATGCGGTCAGATTTATGTTTTCGGTAATTTTACAATGGCTTCGAACGCGGCTTAACCAATCAGAATCAAGGGCCGGAACTATCCGTTTTATAACAATTTTTTTAACGTTCTAGGTGATGATCAAGATGATCAAGATGCCAAAAGGTTAAAAAACTAAAGTATTTAATAAGTAAAACAAACTCAAGTTCTGATTTGACATTTGCACTCCATTGCGTTTTAAAATAACGTACCACTAACACTACACATAAACCTACCCGACAGTGTTAACAAAAGCAAATGTGACATAAAAAGCATCCGTAATCGTGCCGTTTTAGCTTGTTTAGATCTCTCTTTGAGCTCTCTTACCGTGACTCGCCTTTCACGGGATTCGTACCCAGGGCTTCCTCGTCCTAAGTACAACTCCATGTCAGCTGAGCTACCGAGCAAACTTGTTATGTTAGAAAAGCGAAACATATGGAGCTGGTTAAGCGATGCAAAGTCCAAAATATATTCGTTTATAAATCGTGCACTGTGGTAAAAAAGCGTTTTGAAGTCATAACATAATATTGTGCAAGGAGACGTGAAAACGAGTCTTTATTAATCCATAATCTGACCCCGTAATCGCAACTGTGTATGAAAACGATCAAAAGTGCTTGCCGTTTTACTGCCTCTAGCATTCATTTCTGTTGGAAACTGCAGTGATATATACGCATTGGAACGTATTTTGGCGACTCGCGAAAACGTTCCCACAGGTACGTCTTTCCTATGAGACCGGGTTGAAAGAAGGCAACATATAACATACGAAAATACTATACAACGAACTGAAGGAAATGAGGAACTTAAATACACAATGATGATTAACGCAAAGACTAACAGGTATGATTGTTAAATGAATGTCCATAGCAACTAATTACTGGTGGGAACAAGGCAACACAGGAAACAGGTAACTGAAAGTCCAATAGGATAACAAAACCAAAACAAAGGCAAAACATGACATATACTATTATGAATGAACAGGTCATAAATATTAATTAGGTGTATTGTAGGTTGTGTATGAAAGCTTGATACTATGAATGAACCAGGTCTTGTGAGTCTTGTAGCAATAATTAGTGTTTTATGTTTTTTGCCTGGCCCCATGTACTTCCATAGTAAGTATAGGCCTATTACTGTAATTGCATTTTTTAACAAAGGGGACTGAAGGATGAGTCAAAATAATTTTCTGTGGTAATTGACGGTATACCAGAAATGCTGTCAATAAAGCTTAATTTGCATTGAGCCTTGAACATTTCTTTAATTTGTCCCATTTTTGAGGTCAATCTAGTCTGAGCCTCTTTTAATTTAAGTTCTCCATGGCAGCCTCCGCATGCTTTTGAGATCAGCGCAAGGCTTTAGTGGTAGAGTAAGCACAGCGAGTAAGAACAGAAGAGGTTGTTAAGGTTCACCCCAGACTGTGCAAAGGGGTCTGTCATTTTAATTAGTCTACAACCTCCTGCTAATATCATTCACTGACATTATTAGCAGATTAAACATCATCCACTGCAGGCAATTACACAACACTCTTCATCAATTAAGAACACAGTCAGCAAAGAGCTCCTTAACAACCTCCCACCATCTGAAGGTACATTGTTTGGCTTCCAGAAATTGATCATGACTAATAGAACATTAACTTGACATACTACAAGAGAACTGCTGTTTGCCTTAAAACTCTCTCTGGCTATACTGAAGACAGCTGTGTCAATGACTTCAACAGAAACAGGAAACTGCTTTCAAACAGGATTCCAAGGGACTATCATGTAATGTTAAATAATCAAATATTTAATCAAATATTACCTATATAATCTAAAATAATCAAATATTTGATGATATATTGCATATTGCTGGTTCTGCTGGTCCTTTAATTTGATTGGCCGAGCAAGTGCTGACATTAATCATAATAGCATCAATTTGTTTTGTTGGTTTTTTTCCCCCCTTTTTTTTAATCACTCTGCTTGTGTTTACGGCATTCCAGACCAGAGTATGTGAGCGTTGCTGATGGTTTTTTTTTCCACATTGGCGAGCAGAAAAATAGAAAATCTGGAGTGGATCTGCAATGGAGTTATTATCATAAACTTTTAGCAGGGAGAAAAAACTGCTGTCACTCCACTCCGCTCACATGTTCTAGACCGATGTGTGTTGCTCATGGGAAATATGGGTGGTTTTTCAACTAGCACTTTTGGACTAAAAACTCTTAAAAATCTTTTAATTAAAGGTGGGGTAAGCCATATTTCAAAAACACTGTTGGACATTGTTGATATTTGAAATTAAACCAAACAAACACACCCCTCTCTTCAATGCTCCGCCTTCAAAACTCACCCTCCAATCCTTACCACCCTGCTCCAAGTCAGTCTTGAACCCTAATTGCTGCTGGCAGGCGAGGCGAGTGCACTAACAATGACACTAAACACCACATTCTCTAGCGGTCGTCAGTGTGCAGTGATTTACCTGCACAACCCTCACTAGCTGGCCACTGTTACACACGCAATGCGAAAGTGGATGTCTGTTTATCAGAGCTGACGCGCAACAAAATAATGCTTCACGAAATATAAAACGCAGATGATGAACAAACGGCAAGGAAGCACAATAAATAAACGTACAGTTCACAAGAGTAAATACAAACAAGAGTTCGTTGTTAGTTGCCAACAGCACAGCAGCTCCAGATAATCAATGGCACTCAAACCCAGCGTTACTCACGTGTGGAGCAGAATCAAAGAAGCCTCCGCGTCTTTTTTCAGGTTTTCCCGCTTAGCTCTCTTCAGCTTTTCTAATATTAACGCGGGTCTTAACGCGCTTGCCCAGTCATAAACCTTCATTCCAGTGATATTCTTTTGAGCTCTTTTGTATTATGTCTTTCTGCAGTCTTTCTTCAAATCTCCCTCTTACTCGTTCTCTCTCCTCAACCGTCATAAGTCATGATTGGTTACACATTTGTTGTTGGTGTTGGCCAGACTAACTTCCAAACAGTGTTTTTGAAATATGGCTTACCCTTTAGTTTGTACACAATGTCCAACAGTGTATATACATGTATATATTTTGTTTTCTCTCATAGTAAATTCTCACCACAGTGTAATTTCCACAACATCTCAAATTATGTATTGTATTGTGTATAATAGCATTGGGTGATGGAAATGAAGGTGGTAAAAAATACATTTTTAACATTTTAGATATAATTGATTGACTTCTTTGTCTGACTAGGGCTAATTTCATCCAAGTTACAATTCATCCCAAACTAAAAAACCAACAAACAACAACAACAAAAAATAATTAAATTAGATTTTGCATGAAGACGAATTTCCCCCAAATTCTCACATAATTTTCATCATAATCAGTGTTATTTTACTATTACTTACATACTATTATAGTATTTATTCATATTTTGAACTTTACTTTTATATTTTCAGTTTTCATCTTAATGTTATTTTACTTTTTAGTAATTTTGTTACATGCTTTTGTCATTTTCATAGTTTTTTAAAAATATTTTTATATAACTTTTTTATTATTTTATTTCAGTTTTAGTCATTTAAGTACTAGTTCCTAAGTTTTCCATCTAATATTTATATTTTAATTTATTTCAGCTTGATTTTGCATTTAGTTAACAAAAACACTGGTCATAATGATACAGATATTTTAAATAATTGAAATAAAATTATAATTTAAATTAGTAAAATTTCAATAATATTGTTATATTACAAAAATTGTATTGTGTTAAATAGCATGCTGTGATGAAAATTACATTTTAACAGCATTTTATGTATTCTAAATATACACAATTAAATAATATTTTCACACCTTTTTCATAATTTGTCAAAATTACAGCTTGTTTGGAAATGGCACAATAACATATTCTGCTCTCAAATGATATTAACCAAAGGAAGCACAACGAGCATGTCTTCTCTCTCTTTCTCTCGCTTTCTTTCTTTCTTTCTCTCTCTCTCTCTCTTCAAGCGTGTGCTATTTAAGGCCTGGTCCACCTGCCATGAGACACACCTGTATCTGACTGGGAGAGTTTTATAGGACAGGTCCTTCGAGAGCAGCCTTCTTCTGGCTGTAATCAATGAATGGGAGGAAGAGGGCAGTCATAAAAGTAAACGAGCACAGTGCAGGGTCTGTAGGGAATGATAGCTTAATTACAAAACACTGGCATCTGACATCATCTCTCCAACTTTGACCCAGACAGATGTGACCCTGCTTTCAACTTTGTTATTTTTTCAGTCTCTGATTAACACGAGACCTTCGTTTGCTGAGTACGTCAGCAGTAAATGTCCCGAAAGTGACGTACATAGCCTTTAAAGGCTCTAACAAACAAGCTATGACCCGCAGCTCTTGAGTGCACCTAACATAAAAAGGTTCGTAACGCTTCTAATGAGAGCGGCGAAAGCTTGATTAACTGTGCTGAATGTGAAGGGTCGTTAAGGTTGGTTTTAATGAAGCCCTCCTACTGTTGGAGAACAGTGTGGAGGACTGACTGCGGTGAAAGTGTTTACAGATCTAAAAGAGGATTATTTTTAAGGTTTTTAAATTGGACTGGACATCAAGCTTAAAAAAAACGTCCTTCCGCTACTTGGTTCTTGAATGTAATGCTCCTGCCTATTGAACAAAACCTGACAGCCAGTGTATTTGTGTTCCTTTGGACCATGTGACTAGAGTGTTGCCTTGGTTACATGTGCTGTGTTTAGGTCTGGTCTGAAAAACATATCTGCTTGAGATCTGCTTGGGAAAATAATAATATAAAAAAAAGATTCTGGAAAATCGATTGAAAGGTGGGCATGAATTATTATTTTAAAGTTACGTAAGACTCCTTAAGTACAGCAGCAGAACAAAAAGCAGTGAAGGGAAGTGCAGTCAGTGCAAATATCAACTATATGTATGAAGCTAAAGAGAG
This sequence comes from Ctenopharyngodon idella, assembly GCF_019924925.1. Classification (NCBI taxonomy): domain Eukaryota; kingdom Metazoa; phylum Chordata; class Actinopteri; order Cypriniformes; family Xenocyprididae; genus Ctenopharyngodon; species Ctenopharyngodon idella. The sequence continues at coordinate 21,472,971 of NC_067238.1, forward strand.
AGATGTAGTGAGAATATACATTGGGAAGATTGGAGCAAGTTGTAACACCTTTTACTCCAGTTTATCTTTCCTCTGGAATGGTTAATTTTTAAAGGTCAGTTTCTGCATAGACACATACCTTAGAGTCTTGACTACATTGTCACTGTTATTGCCCAGGAAATAAGGTACAATTAATCAACACACACTGACCTTTTGTGACAACATGCAAATGAGCTTGCTCCTATGGCAGGACATGTTGTGTCATGCTATATGAGGCAAGAGGCAAGTTGTCACAGTGGGAACCCGCTGTTTATTGATTTGAAAAATGTTTTTTTTTTTTTTTTTTTAGCAAAATTTATTAATAATTATGAAACTCAAAATAATTTATGAAAACGTTGAGTAAAAAAAAAAAAAAAAAAACACGCATTTGGCCAGCAGATTTGGTAACTAATAAATTTAAAGGATTAGTTCACCTTGAAATGAAAATTAGCCCAAGCTTTACTCACCCTCAAGCCATCCTAGGTATATGACTTTTTTCTTTCTGATGAACACAATCACAGAAATATTAATAAATATTCTGATGCATTTGAGCTTTATAATGGCAGTGTTAGGGATCAATGTGTATGAGCTAAAGAATGTGCTTCCATCCACATCCATCCATCATAAATATCGTGCTCCACACGGCTTCGAGGGGTTAATAAAGGCGTTCTGAATCGAAGCGATGCGTTTGTGTAAAAAATATCCATATTTAAACAAGTTATGAAGTAAAATATGTCGCTTCCGCCAGACCTCCTTCCGTATTGAAGTTATGAAGAAAGTTTAGACTTGTCAGTTACACTTTTTCCGTAAGCTGAATTTGGAAAGCGTAGGACGTAGCGGGTGAGTAAAGCTTGGGCTAATTTTCATTTCAAAGTGAACTAATCCTTTAATAAATTTGATAAAATATTACAGCATGTGAACAACTTGCCCCAACGAGACATTCTGGAAAAACGCTCTCATTAAAATATCATTTTATTTAATTTAGAAAAAGGTTTATAATAAGTATTTGGTGATGTTTGAATTTTAGTTTCAAAACACTTTGTTTTCCATTTAGTTTCCACACAACAAAGACATTTCAACAAAGACATTTGAAAGAATTCTTACCAAAAGGGCCATTTAGAATTCCTAAAGGCATAAAGGTGTTGATAGTGATAATGGCCTGTAGGTCAAGATATGTCTACATCTTGGGTCTTCTAATTGTCACACCTTTAGTATGGTGGGGGAAGTTGTAATCTGCTGGTCAGTTCAAATGTCTCTGGTTTGGGTTTTAGGCCCTGTTTCCACGTGGTATTAAGAAGCGTTTTGGTTGATCGGATCACAAGTGGACGATGCTAAATACAAGTGGGGTGCAAAACGCTTTGAGCTTTCGACCACTTCCGCTTTCGCTCAGACATCGCCATCACTTCACCACGGACTTACGGGCCGTTTGTTGCTCTCCGACCCTCCAGCTCTACGGCTCTGTTTGGCTCTGCCTTCCCTCAAGCTCCGCCTCAGCCCTCAGTCGTTCCAGTTCCACCTCAGCCCTCCGGTACCCTGCTTCCGTCTCGGGGGGTCGTCGCTGCGACTCCGTCGTGGACTCAGAGACCATCAGCATCACTCCGCTCCTTCAGCTCTCTGTCTTCGCCCAGAGAGCCTCCATCGGCTCTGTTACTTCCAATTGTCCCCAGGTTGGCGTGGAGACCCTCACCACCATGGCTCCTCCCTCCAGCAACGCCGCCGGGGGACGCCGTCCTGGCTGTGGCCTGGAGCACCATCAGGACATTCCTGCTCAAGGCTACCCCCTGGATGTCACCACCATCTGCACCTCCCTGGACTTCACTCTGTTCCAGCCCTCTCCCGGACTTACGTCCTCCACGGAAACCTCCTCCATCCATCTACCAGCGCGAGGATGCGCCTTTCCAGGAGGGGGTGATATGTCACATGTTCACCCTGTTTGGACTTCTGTGTTGCACCATTTCCCGCCACTAGTCTGTTACCTTAATTACTGATCACCTTCATTATCACTACCAGCTGTGTTCAATTACCCACCTCGTTTGTCTGTGTATTTAAGTCCTGTGTTTTCAGTTCAGTATTGTCCGGTATCATTCTATGTATGGTTGTGTTTCCTGTGTGCCAGTTTGTGGATTTCCTTGCCTGTGGATTTATTAAAGATTGTTATTCCTTCATCTTCCTCGTCGTGCGTATACTTACAACCATAGCTGTAACAACGGGTATGTGCCTCTCTCGTCCACATGCGATCCAATCGACCAAAACACATCTTAATACCAGGCGTAAACAGGGCCTTAGTCACTTAGTCGAGGGAGGGATAAAAGAAGATAGTAACTGTCACGCTGTCTCTTCTTTTCCTCTGGGTCCCTTTTCTTGAGGCACTATTTCCTTGCCTCCTTTTTTCTTTGTCTCTTCTTCTTGGGGGGGGGGGCTTTGCTCTTCTCTAACTGAGCTCTGCTTTCCATCTCTCTTTCTCTCTACACTTTCTCTCTCCCTCACTCACTCTCTCTTTCTATCCCTCAGGTAACATTTTACATACATGCTGGGTACAATTAATGGTATACGATTTTATCATCTTATGAATCTATTTTGTAACTATTTCAAGTGTAACCATAACCACATATTGTCATTAAACCCTTTCAATTACAAATGATGTGTTAACTAGTTTTAATTCGGTATTAACTTTGAAGAGCTACCAATTGCAATATAATATTGTCACATTATAGCAAAGCTCTCCCACATATTTTGCTATTATAACTTGAGCTTATTTCTGTTGTTGGTATAAGTAGCAGTGGGTGGTAATAGACAAGAAATATACAGTTTTTTTTACAGAGCTTTATTTACACATTCTAATTTTCAATACTTTGCACTTTAAAATAAACAGTTGCACTTTATGTGGTGTCAGTATTACAGTGTAATTATACATTTAAGTACTGAGTAATAACAATTAACTACATGTACTTACCATAGGGTTAAGATTAGGGCTTGGTTTAGGGTTAGTTGTATGTAATGATGCATCATTAATAGTTATTAGTACAGTAACTACATGTACCATATAATAAGGACACTGTAAAATAGTGTTACCAAGTTAACTTCTAAATGTCTGTTCACTAGTCCCTACGTAACAGATGTCACAATTTAATTGCTGTGCTTATAATTAAGTGATAAAAAGCAGTTGCAAATGTTTTACAAAATACTCATAATCATCTCTGCACCAATAAAGTTGGCAACACTTCACATTTTATTACCAAATTATGTCATTTCTGATTAATTTAACTTACATAGGAAAGTTTTCTCATATTTCCGCAATTTCGGGCCATGTGAGTTCAAGAATGTAATTTAATGAATGATAGGATATGCTTTTCCTCAAATAGTCCAAAGCGTTATTAGAGATATTGTGGATTTAGTATGCATAAATGGCACTGAGCTTTGGCATTTATCAGATCTGAGACAGTCTTGCACACTAACTTCCATTTGCATGCGCTCTCAAGTGGCCAAGACCGCAAGTGTGGTTATTGGGACAAGTCCAGCAAGTTTTTGTTTGTTTTGCTGGCTCTTCTTTGCCCAATGATCTTATATTTTATACTGACACCTAGTGGCATGAAGGCATTAAATTTGTTTGCTAACTGCTACCGCTTCATTAAAAAACTACATTTTCTTGTTTTTCCTTCTCACTCGACTGATTGTTCTGAAATTTTATCTATCCACTTATACTCATTCTACATAAAAATCACTACATTTAGATTTGCTAATCTGGTAAAAAAAAAAAAAAAAAGAAGATTAATTCAAGATATATTTTCTGCCCGTGCAAAACAGCCCAATGCTAAAGTGTTTAATCCTATAAAGCCTGCGTCATATTTGATACGCAAATTTCTAAGGCCTTTAACACTCTGGAGTCGTCAGCGCCTTTACTTGCTTTTTTTTCCGTATCAGTGCAAAACACTCCGGCAATTTTGGACATACAAATAAGAGTTATATATTAATAAAAACAGTGAAATATCTTCTTTTATCACAGTAAAAACAAAATGTTGTGCTTTTTGCAAAATAAAAAAAACTAACATGATGCGCAACCTACCATCTCTATCCATTCTGATAGTCCTCAGAAAATAAACTGTAACTTAGAGAATACTAATCACACAAACATGAGACATATGTGTAAAAAGAAACGTTGAAATGTCAGGTTTTAAATCATGTAAGTCAAATCAAAAACAAAAATTCTTTGTTTATGTCATCTGTTTGAAAAGTGAGAGATGTCAGTCGTTCGCGAGTCATCTCATTATCCACTAATGCGGCCACACCCACGGAGCTCGCGCTTTATTCAAACGCAAATTCTGAGGCAATCAATGCAACAGAGTGAACGCCCGCATCAGCTCGGAAAAATGCATCAAGCTTAGTCAGATTCATGTACATCGTTTTGAGATGCAGTGAGGAATAATTCTGGAAGAATTTACCTCAGAGAAAGAGCACTTTCAATTTCATTTCGATCGAGGATCAACTTGATCAAGCTGATGATTGTAAATGGTACGTTTTTTTATTCTTAAGTTTTTTATTCTAATCGCGATATAATGTCTGTGAATATTATAATACAGACATTTAGGCTCTATAATACATAAAATGTCATAGAGGTAATATGAATGTTTAGACGATTTCTTTGGCCTGTTTTGAACAGATTATGAAGTGTTTACTGTGAAATAGTCTAGTGCCATATGAAGCTTTTGTATTCAGCTTTGCATCACATAAATACATTATATTTTAAAATAGAAAACCATTATTTTAAAATATTTTAAATATGATCCTGTTATCAGCAAGTGATTTTAACATCACTTTGAAGCAAAAACTCTTGACTAAAATATACAAATCCCAAAACTCTTGTGGAAAAATGTTTAGTATGTGTTTTGAGGCCTTATTTCAGTGACTTATTTTTTTTCTTTTTTCAAAAACAATGAATATACACAATTCTCTCAAAAACACAAACATGTACATACTTGTTGCTCACATATTATTGTAGCCTAGTTTGTGCTGAATACAGTGTAATGAGACTTTTGTCAATAATATGTTTATAAGCAACTGAAAAAAGCACAAATGTCAGGGCATGTCAAAACTTTTCCAGGGCCCCAAATTAGCCTCAGACCCCAGAGGGTTAAATTGTCAACATGATCAAAACTTTGCTGAAAACCCTGATGTACACAAACTACTATATGCCTTCTGTCGACTGATTGATAGTTTATACTTTTTTTTAGCAAGTAACAGGCCTTTTTGTGGTATTCATTTCTGTGAAATCTTCACTGATTTTATCCAGTAAATGTAAGAACAACTTATATATTTTTAATAAAATATCAATATTAAAACTTGAAGTGAATTAAATTTACTTGATTATACATAAATCAAGGAAAAGTAGTTAAAATGTGAGTATCAAATATGATACATCAGGCTTTTGATTTATGTTTATTTGTTTATCTCTCAATCATCGTTCTATTACATTGCATACTTTTCTTTTTTGTCTTAAGGCTCAATAAACTTAGATTTTCTGACTATTATTTCATATGCCAGGCTTTACAGAGTTAAAGAGAAGAAGATCAGGACCAAATGACACACATCTGAAACAGCTAACCTTGTGGAATTGCACCGGATGGAAAAACTTTGCCAGTTATATCTGCAAGGAAATGTGTCATTTAAGTGGGAAGCCCATATGATGAGCAAAACAGCCAGGCTGGAGGATTCTGGGAAGTGTGCTCTCCCATGACAGCAAAGCCATATACTGTAGGTCATGGCGAAACACCATCACCCCTGACAACCCCTACAGGAAATAGAGTAGAAACATCCTTCCACATTCACTCGCTCTCTCCGACTCACATTCTCTAACATATTCTCGTGTTTCAGACTTTTTATAGGACAAAATCTTTTTGTGTCATTCTGGTGTTTAAAGACCGTCGCCATTTATTCTTAGATACTAGCTGTTCCTTTCTCAGCCCACACAATTTCAGTGAACGAAATCGACTGGAATGCCATACACACACACACACACACACGCACACATACACTTAGTTACCTGCCAGACGAGGGCCTCCATGTCGGAAGTGTTCGAGAGGCAGATGCTGAGCACTAGTGTGTGGGAGGTGGAAGTGAGGACACTAGCGATGACGGCATCCCTCATAGAGAACGGCAGCATGGTGTACACCACAAATACAATAAACAGGAAAAACGACACCTGCAAACAGAGTTAACAGAGCATTAGACTGCCATTTAACATCTACAGTTCAAAAACACAGGACAGAGATCAGTTCAGGATAAACACTACTGCATTTGTTATCAACGACTAATGTCCCAGCTAAAAAAAAAAGAAGAATGTTTTTCTAATTTCTTTTGCTAAGGTACCCATTAAGTTATAAAAACATTATTTTTTAAATATATTCTCTGAAAGTTTAAAACATCCAGTTTTAAAAAAAAATGTTTTTTCTTTTTTATGTGAAGGTTAAAGGATTAGTTCACTACCCCAAGCTTTACTCACCCTCAAGCCATCCTAAGTGTATATGACTTTCTTCTTTCTGATGAACACAATCAGAGTTATATTAATAAATATCCTGATGCATCCAAGCTTTATAATGGCAGTGAACAGGACCATTGAGTATGAATACGGATAGCGGTCCAGCTGAGGCTAGATATTTTACTTTATAACTTGTTATAGAGAAGGCCTTCAGAAGGCCTTTATTAACCCCCTGGAGTAAATTTCTTAATGGATGGATGCACTTTCTTCAGCTTCATATTCATTGGTTCCGTTCACTGCCATTATAAAGCTTGGATGCGCCAGGATATATATTAATATAACTCTGAGATTATCATTGTCATACTTTGCATGTTGTTGTTCCAACTGCGAAGTTGCAGAAATAGAAACCGTTTCTAAAATATAGAACCGTCGTGTATCGCCATCGCGGCTGGTCAGGACAAAAACTCTGATTAACATGGAAAATACACCTTTTATCGCAAGCCGAGGTGTCTTTTTAGGACAGTGTTAACGTGACTAGAAGAACATTTGTTCATAACATTGAGAGAACCTTGCCAGAACGTTATCAAAAGTTCTGAGAATGTTCCCTGCTAACTGGAGTGAACCAGTCGTATTATTCACAGGAAGAAGATGTAGATGATTTGGAAGGGTCATGAAACATCCATTATTTATATTTAATTTCAGCAGGAAAATTGTAGATTTAGGGATTTTATAGGCTATTTTGTCTTTGAAAGTAGCCTAAAAGAGCATTGATTCATGGGATGTGGCGTTTTTATAATAATGTGGCATTTTTCTAAGACAAGAGATTCAAAAAGTGAGCTGATACAATGTTGAAACACGGATTGCAAGTGTTCGTTTGCATGGCTTCCCTCACATTGCTGAGAGAGTGACAGGCTCTCAATCACTGATGACAATTTGACATGTTTGTGTGCAAATGTCTTTATTACAGTACAGTAAAGTACAGTAAATTAAAAATGCAAAATTATTTGTATGTATTAGTGTAATGTATTTTGCACTAAGTGTATAATATATTTGTGCTCTGGCTTGGCTGTCCAATACAGTATAAATTTTTTTAAAAGATTTTTATATAACAACATTTTCAACCTGCAACCTGTCGTAACAGCCTGTTTACAAAGCCAATCTTGCTGCACAAAATGTGCTGCTCAAACTGTTCATACTGAAATGATCAGGGACACTGTTAAAAATAAACTTCAGCCACTTATTCCCAACACTGGGATCCTTCAGAATAATATAAGCTACACACAGCTAGAAGCAGCACAAAATTTGGCAAACTTTTCCACATTTTACTATCATTAGGTTATGTGATGTTTAGGAAAAATAGTATATAACCTGCTTTCATCTTATTACCTCACCCAATAGGCCTCATTGACGTAAATCAGTAGGAAAAATGTGGGAGCTCATGTGTTTATGCATTCATCATCAGAAAGTTGCGTAAATTCGGTTTAGTAAATGCACTTTTTGGACTGGAAAGGAAGATTTTTTATGAAAGGTAAACTCTGTATGCTCTGCCCTATTGAAAGAAGGTAAAAAAAAGAAAAGATTTCTTGCACCAAAATCAATCAATATTTAGTTTTTTCATGACAATTGTGAATACTGGCTGTTGTTGCTACTGTATCTTTAAAACTTCTGTATGCAAATGACATCATGATAACATCTGTATGACATGTTTTTGCAGCTTAGTTTCCATAAATGGAGTCCAGATAGACTAGAAAGAGACCAACATTCACATATTTCAAAAGAATAAGGAAAATCTGGAAACACTATGATAAGGTTCAATTAGTTAATGTTAGTTAATGCATTAATTAATACAATTAACAATGAGTAATACATTTGTTATATGATTTATTACTCTTTGTTAATGTTAGTTAATAAAAATACAAGTATTTATTTGTTAGTTCATGTTAGCAAGTCCATTAAATAATATTAACAGATACAACTTTTGATTTAATAATGTATTAGTAAGTATTTTTTATTGTTAGTTCATGTTAACTAATGCAGTTAACTAATGATAACAAATGGAACCTCATTGAAAAGTGTTACCAAAAACGATATGTGAAGAGATAATAGGCAATATGCTACTTTTATTTTCATATATATTATATTTTTTATTACTATTTGTATTTTCTATTATCTATAAATAATGTTAGTCTTGCAACAAAAACAGTCAATAAACTATAGGAATAAACTATACAAGAGGGCCAGAAAAACTGCAAATGTGGACAGTAATATGCCAATGTGTTTGATGACATCTGAATGACATGTTTTCATAAATGTGACTTATGAAAACTAAATGTCATAAATGTGATTTATAGTGTTTTACATAAATGTGATTTCAGAAACTTTGTTTTACTAGCACTCCCTCATTTGAAGGTCTCTTTGGAGAAAAGCCTAAATGGAAAAATGTAAATATTCACATTTCAAAAGAACAATAAAAATCCTGCTTTGCATGACATGTCCCCTTTAAATGATCTGTAGTTTTTAGTTTCATGGAGTTTTAGTTAGCCAAACTCCATGTTTCATCACATTTTTAACGCCTGAATGATGTTATACACTCATAAATATTCTAAAGCTTATGTTTCACATTTTCTTACACTAAGTGCTGTTTTTTTGTGAGTGAGGGCTCAATATAGCACCGGAGGAGTGGCAGATAGGGCACTGGACGGCAGCGAAGCCTAATGGATTTCTGGCTTGGTCACTCTCACAGACCACACACACACATACACACTGCCAAAAAACAAACAGATTGCAGGGCAGTGATTTTGTTCAGACGGAACATGTCTTGAGCCTTATCGATCGCCATTTCCACTCTGTCCGCCGCAGAGGAGGATCAGAGAAACTGTCAGAAACGGTTACATTTGGCTTGTGAAGGATAGAGAATCCCCTAGCAGACAGAACGCTCTGCTGGGCTCTCAGGCGGGGGGTGTCTCGCACTTTAACCTTGGACTGCTCGGACAGTTTGTGTTTTTGCTGAAGTTTTGAAGTGTCGGAGTCCAGCCTCAAGACTTGGCAGGGTTAAATGGTTAATCTCTCCAATGAACTGATTGCTTGCCAGTTCCATGCCTGCTTAAAGTTCTGGTCTATCTGCTTGCAGGATTAAGACTGGCAGTTCAATTCAGTTGTTTTATACTACATCAGCCCTGGTTTTACAGAGCTGAATCCCAAATATTCACTCCTTGTCCCAGTACATGTCTGGGAACTAGAGTCAGGAAGATGGCATCAAGCATAATGAAAAGCAGTGCCTCGATGACAGAAATCAAGCATGATACAATATCAAAATGATAGATCAATGATAGACCAAGTTTTCAAAATCCTAAAACCTATTTCCAAATTTATAATTTTGAATCCCAGATTTTCAATGTGGACTCTAAAGACTTTTGGATGCCACTGTATCTTTCCATATGGCGAAGGTCTTTTTCTTCTAGCCAGTCTTAGTGATCATGACTTGTTTGGCTGAGAACAAATACAGTCACAGCTGGGTTGAGCTCTGTGAAACTCTCAGATCTCATTTGGAGTGGTTTGCTGGCATTAATGAGTTTTGAATGATCACAAACATGCAGTACCTGCCAATGCGATTTGCATTGAGGTTTTGACCGCATGTCACAGATTTCTCATTTGCACTAGATGGTAAAAATGTTCAGCTGCCCGACTCAAAGCCAAGAATCCAAACATCATTAATCCAATCTGATGATATTTTAAAATATTAACTAGTCTAATTATAATTTAGCTCATTATTAATGTGTCCCAGTAGAGAATCTGATTATTTGAGTTGATAAAAGATTTTATAATCATCCAGTGTGTCTGATTCTTTAAATACATTTTCAGCTGAACTATTCCTGGAACAGGGTTATTATAGTTAACTGAAACTAAAACCATAAAAATTGTTACTTGAAATAAAATAAACTTTAACTGAAAAAAACAAAACAAAACAAAAAACCAAAACAACATATTTTATTTCACCTAGTACATTTCTCATTTTCATTTAGTTTAGCTTGATGTACTAAAATAATTAAAGGGTTAGTTCACCCAAAAATGAAAATTCTGTCATTAAGTACTCACCCTCATGTCGTTCCAAACCCGTAAGCTTCGTTCATCTTTGGAACACAAATTAAGACATTTTTGATGAAATCCGAGAGGTATATGACTCGTCCATATAGACAGTAATTTAACCACCACTTTCAAGGTCCAGAAAGGTAGTAAAAACATCGTTAAAATAGTCCACATGACTGCAGTGGTTCAACCTTAATTTTACGCCGGCTCAGAATTTTTGTTTTGTTTTTGCGCACAAAAAATATTCTCATCTCTTCATAAAATTAAGGTTAAACCACTACAGTCACGTGGACTATTTTAACGATGTCTTTACTACCTTTCTGGACCTTGAAAGTGGTGGTTAAATTGCTGTCTATGGAGGTGTCAGAGAGCTCTCGGATTTCATCAAAAATATCTTAATTTGAGTTCCAAAGATGAATGAAGGTCTTGCAGGTGTGGAACGACATGAGGGTGAGTAATTAGTGACAGAATTTTAATTTTTGGGTGAACTAACCCTTTGACACTAAAGTTGAAATAAAAAAATAAATAATATCTATATAAGAAACTAATAAAAATGGCAAAAATACACAAAAAAAATGAATAAAACTTTAACTAAAATGAAAATGAAAACAGAAAGTATACAAATAAAAGCTAATTCAAAATATTAAAGGTATGTGCAGTTTCATAGAGGCTAGCAATAGCAAGTTAGCTTTGAAAGCATTCAAAACATATGAACACACACAGCCAAAGCAGAGTCTGCAAAGCATCATGAGAGATGGTCTTAAATTACCTCATGTCTTCAACCACAAAACATTACAATAATAATGAACGTAAACAACTTCATTTCACCGTTGATAGTGTTTCCATAAAAATGCATAAATCCGAGTCTGAGGACGCGAACAGCTTCGAGTAGAATATCATGAGTTGCCATCTCTTAATTACGCTAATTTCAAAATGGCGCAGCATAAGCTTGTTGTTTTGGTTCAGGAGAAACTGTAAAAGGGGGCAGCTGTTTGTTTGTGGCGTTCGGTGACTGTCGGACCGAATGCAATGATTTGGACGAACAATTTTTAGTCCTGAGACTTCCACAGAATATATCTACATTTTTTAATATTTAGACAACTTCTATTATTGATCACTATCAGGATGTGAAGAGCGCTTCAACCAGTATAACAAAAGTGTTTATGAAAAACCTACCCTACCCTGCCTACCCTAGCTTTAATAAAAACTAAAATAGTATCTCAATGACACTAAAATATCACTGTCCTGGATATGTCACCCATAACAGGGCAACAAGATATTTCTTATAATTAATTAATTAAATGCCCAGAAATTCAGACAAATATGCATTTATATATTCTATTCTAGCAAATTAAGGAGTACAGCTCAAACACATAATATATTTATAATCACATTAGCTTAAATTGTCTTTTCAGCATATACTTTTTATAGAGATCAGTGTTATATGTTATATCATGATGTTATTGCTATATTGATCTGGTATATTATGTTCGTATATTATTGCTACAAGATCATCACATAAAATTGAATTGTAACATATGTAAAGCATATTGTTAAAGGGTTGCTAAGGAAACAGATGGTGGTAAATTCATAAGATACACTTAAAAGGTTCACTTTTTCATAGTGAATAAGATTATGTGGTCTACTGGGATCTTAATGTCCCGTTAACCAGTCTGCACTGCTTTTGTATTAGGAAAGCAAATGGAAATAATCTGATAATCTGAAAGCCTTCCATTAAAAGAATAATTATATAACATATAAGAAGCAGCACTGTCATCAAATGCAGACCCAATCACACTTCCAGGACTCAGGAAGAACTGAAATAAATGGGGTGAATTGAGGATAATTAGCACACAACATTTCGGTGACCGTAGCGGCAGTGCTATCTGGGTCACTCTTAGGAAACAGTGCGTGTATCCCCATGACTTACTACTGATATAATTAACAACATACACAATATGTTTGCATAATTTGATAGATTTAACATATAGATTTAATCGGTTTATGTGAAATGCAAAGCTACCCTCTGAGAGTAAAAAATAAAACATTTAGAATAAAAAACAATAGTTACAATACTGTCATATTTGTTTTAAAACAAATGGTTAAAAAATAGTTGTTAAATACAGTTTTAAAAATAATTTGTTCTCATGTTTATTTTTGAGAAATATTAATATTAAAGGTTTACTGCCTTTTTGTTTTTCATAGTGTGATTATTTGTGAATGGTACTGAATCTAATTGGATCAATATTTCGTACCCAGAATTTGAACAAAAAAAATAATATTTATTTATTTTTTCAATTATAATAAGTAATTTATTTGTGTAATTTAGAGTAATACAACCAAAATTTACTACCAGAATTCAACGCATTACTCGATGCAGTAAGATCCATTCTTGACCGACAGCAGTGGCAGCTGGTGCTTTTCAAATGTAGGTATGCACAGATGTCACACATCATTAGCAAAAATGTATATTCACATATATTTTGTATCATAGTGACAGTCTGCAATGCTGCTAAAAGCTGCTTCCCACGTCTCACAACGTGCTTCCTGCGCTATCTTAGAGCAATCACCTCTGATTTACAGATTTTACTCTGCCAGCTTATCTGAAGGAGGCATTTTCCTTTTGCCCTCCTCCTTAAAAACTATTAAAAAGTGACTCGAAATCTATTTTTTCACCTGTCTGCCTCCTTTACTCTCTCATCACTTCATTAGTACCCCAACATTCCTTTACATCCTTCATATAAATCACCTCTGTCAACACCAAACTGTGGGAAATGGGGGTCTGCGGGGCTGTCTGTGTTTTCAGGAGTCTTTTCTCCGAGTTTACGCTCAGGCTGATTGGCGAAAGGTGAGTATGGCTGCCTTTTGTTCCTCTGCTGGCTCTGAGCTCAATTATGTTCTCTCTTCTGTACAACATACAAAGGTTGTTGGCTTTTCATCAGCGTGTCTACTGGAGAACTGCTGCTGTGGGTTAATGATGCCTGCATTACAGACCTCTGTGAGGAACAGTGAGGGCTTTTCATCTGCAATAGTACCTCGACCCATGCTGGTGACAATGCCCAGGACTCCATAGTTTTTCCTAACAAGTGTTGCAAGTATATAGCTTATTAGTGCTCAAGCAATGTGGCTGTGTAGCTACAGTAGTGATGTTTCACCTCAAAGAACATAACCAGAGAGCGGAATAGTGTGTATCTTAAAAGGCTACAGTCAAAAACAGGAAATTAAATAGGGCATTGCCTAATGGAGCTCTTTAAGCGTTCAACTACTGTAGACGAAGCTACTGTGCCATTCATTTCCGCTAATAAGCACACAAATGCTACTTCAAGACATATCCAGAAACATTCAGAAACTCTTTGCTAATTAGTACTTTGCTATAGTACTTTGAGTCCTAATTAGGTGTTAGCTTATTCAGATCGACTGAACCCGACTAGTTCTTCCCGTCATGTGTGTGAAGCCTTATTATCAGGCTTTTTTGAATTTCCTCCATTAGATGTCTGGTTCCCTTTATAGCTAAGCCTTCAGTCACACAATGCTGGCTCAGACTTAGGGGTAATTTATATGGCAGTGCCCTGATAAAAAAGACCTGTGTATCTGCTCATCATAATATGTTGGGTTTTGGATGCCGCTAGCTTCTTAACTTAGGTTCAGTTTCACCAGTTGGCACTGCTTAGCATGGCTACAGTGATCCATAATCTACACCATGACCAACACAACACAAACCAGCCTTGAGCAGATAAAGTAACAAGGTTTAGCTGGTTAGCATGGGCTAGTTAGACCACAGATGTTGTAACTACACAATCTGTCTGTAAAAAGCATTTTTCTCTACTGATGACCATTCAAAATTAGTACTGCGAGTCGGCTCAGACCACAAAAGGTATCGGACTCATTTGAATTCTGCACAGAATGCTGTATTTTAAAGTGATATAGAGGACATTAGGAGGAGAAACGGTCAGAGGTTAGAAGGAAACTGAGGTTTTACAAAGTTTAACGGCTCTGGCCGAGCTGTGATATAAACGAAACGCTATTGGCTATTTTTAAAAAGGGGAGGAGCTGTTCGATATGTCCCACCCTGTCTTCCTGTTTCAGTTGAAATTACGTCAACACGTTGAATAATGCTGCGCGTTCCATGGCAATTGAGAGGGCCTTTAAAATTAAAAATTGCCGCACCCGCTCTTACCTGAAAAATAAGGTGGATTAAGATTTACTAGAAAAGATAATAAAATAAATAATCATCTAAAACAATCAGAATTATAAAAATATATAAATGACATCATATTACTTATACAGCAATATTATTTTCAGTGAGTAGTGACAAAGTTCTCAATTTCAAATCTCTCAATCTTTTTTGTTTAATAGACCAAATAAAATGTGGATATATAAGAATATCAGTGGATATATTAGAAGCCAAGCACACTTTATGTTGTGATTTGTACCTAAACTGTATCATGATTTTCTGTACTTTTGAATTGTGGTTTGTCTAATGACCCATGAACAACAAAGTCAAAGGGAATTTACATTTACCCTTGTGACTCTAAAACATTCAGGGCCATCCAAAAAAGATTTGCAGTCCAGATCTTCAGTACAGGTCTAGCAATGCTCCTGGTCACATGGCATTTACAACTCGAGGGAACTGATTGGCTTAAAACAAAACAAAACAAAAACAAAAACAAAAAACAAAAAGCAAAGCAAAACAAAAAGTAAAACAAAATAAAAAGCAAAACAAAATATAAAGCAAAGCAAAACAAAAAGTAAACAAAACAAAAAGTAAAACGAAACAAAACAGCTATTGAGAGAGCACAGTCAGATAACACAACTACAGCTTTGGGTCACTCATTAATATGATATCCATAAACTCACTTCTGATGACTTCTCTCCAGGTTAGTGGGCATAATTTATTGTCGACAGTTTAAAATGGATGTCATGTAGGTGCCACCCAGCTCTTACTGAAGTAGTTCCTGGTGAAATGTTGCTGTCCTTTGATCCAGAGCCAGTTTGTGTCGTATATGCATATCTCATCATTTCCAGATCACTGAGCCCATCCGAGTTATTAAGTCCTGTCAAGCAAACAGCCCGGGTGACTCATGGAGAGGTACATTTACTCCTGCACTGAACAGCCAATCTCTCTTCCTACAGCCACCGCAATATCATAACTCAAGAGCTGTTTATAAAAGACGACCAAACTGTGGATGTTTTTGCCATCTTGTTGAGTGGTGGCTAGGCTGATTGCACCTCCTCCTCGATAACAGAGCAGAGCGGGAAGGAAAAAAAAAAAGCAAAGTGTTCGAAAAAGGCACGCAAGTCTGTTTCAATACCGATTCATTTTATGGATGCAGAGGTGGACAGAAATAGTGCCGATTGTCATAATTACTCTAAGACATGCATTTATGTTAAGACTGTGTTACAGTCATTAGCCAGACTCATGTGTTAAGCGGAGTTCAATGAACTAATGAATGATTCAGTGAGCAGAACAGCTCGCACACTAAAATTCATGAATTACTGTGCAAATGACTGAAAGAAAATGACACCACATTAGTGAATATCTGCATGATTGTAGAGCGCTTTCACTGTGTCCGCTAGCGCTATCCATCCAAGCAATTTACTTGCACATCTACATATATATATCGTACTGACGCAAGTTGTGTTTTATGCATGGCGAATACTTAATTCTGAGTGCTTCAGTATGATAAAAAGTAAATTAGAAAGTGATAGCCATAGAGGTCAAAGGCAGACACTGAAGAACAATTGCACTGAAATGGAGAGCTATGAAAGTGCTGTCACTCAAGTCTCACCTGGTCCCATGGACAGATGATCCCACCAAAGAACATGAAGAGGTAACCCATGGCAACCAAGCAGCCCCAGATGAGCAGGGAGAAGAGGCGAAGAAGCTTTTTGAAGACTGACTCGATGCAGACGAGGATGAAGATGGCGAGAAAAATGGCCAGAGTTGTGGGCACAGTCATGATGAAGGCCATGTGGTGCTCCATGTCCTGTGGAAACATAATGACAGTTCATGGCTTATTCACTCATGCATTCACTGGCTGATAAAGAAGAGAACATTCTATTGAGATATGCTGAAAAAGAACAGATAAAAGAAGACAAGGCATATTCCACTTGTACATTTAGAGCAGGATTAATACAAAGAACTGACAGAAAGATTTTTCTATGATTCAATGCCAAAATAATGAAACAGACATACTGTGACCTTAACCTTAGACGCTTGACCAGAGTTCAGTCTAGTATGTCTGCCCAAACTTTCCCATTAACCTAATGGTTCTGTCAGAGTGTGAAAGTAGTGTTTTTTCTGTTGAATTATTAATTAATATGGACAATTAACATTTGAAAAAATCTTTGCACTCAAACTGTTATCGCAAGAGTTACTTGAAAATAGGTTTGTGCTCATAAAATGTAATCAAATCAATTAATGCACATTAAAGACAACATAAATCAACATTTGCAACCCATTTCACTTCCATAATGTGGTATAACACTGAATGTTCATCCAACAGGATATGCAATGATTGATTTGTTGTTTTTTTTCTTTTTTTTTTTTTTTTGCAGGACTTTTTTTGCACTTTTATCTGCTCAGAATTGGTTTATATAAAGTTGGCATTTCATAAAAATATCCATGTGATTCCAAGTCTTTTGAAATCATATGTGCGAAACAGTGAAATTTACATCATTATGCACTGATAGTCAAGCTTCCTCCAGTGAGCTGCTACATTTACATGGACCCTAATAATCCCTAATAATAACTGAAACAAATTCATTCAGATTGAAGCAAAAAGTGTCCATGTAAACGTAGCTACTGAAACCAGATTGAGTTTAACTTGAGGATCAGACGAGTCCAATTAATCATTCAGGGCTGCGTTTCTCAAAAACATTGTGAGCTAAGTTGATTGTAGGGAGCTCCCCTCTAGCTTGAGTTTTTGGGATGAAAGTGAGGTGTTTGCACCTTGTGGTTCAAGCCCCATGTCTGCTAAAGCAGTGCGAGAGCATCGATTGTGGGGTCGTAGGTGGGCAGAGTAGAGACAGATGTTATCAAATAAGCCAACCTCCTCTGCTTACCAACTTTGGCTCATGGCAAGACATATGCGGAGGCAAGTCAGGCCTGTGGGGCACTTCACACCATGAAATCCACTCAACAGTGCTGCCGGATGGTGGTGTCCCCCTGTTGGGGCACAGGTGTCACTTTATTCAAGGCAGGGTATGAGCTGGCTTGCACAATGCCTTGCAAAACTCTCCCCCAGTCACATTGGGGTCTTTAAAGGGGTCATGAATTGCATTTATTTATTATTATTTTGTTTTCTGAGGTACACTTATAATGTTAGTATGATTTTTACATCAAAAATTATCATAATATACAGCCATTTTCTATCCTTATTTTAACCCTCTGATTAGAACCCTCTGTTAGAAAGGGCATGTCTGCTGTAATGTATGATTGGCTAACATCTTTGCATGTGAAATAAGTATTACATGTAGTATTACATTACAGCTGTCGAGATTACCTAATTGTGAGTATTGATTTTAGCATTATATTTAGATCTACTCCCATGGAACGAAAGGTTACAGCGATGAGCATTGTAGCCGATGACAGACATGTCTGTTGAGCGCATTAATGCAGTGATCTCGTCATTGCAAATCGATTTCTGCACTCTCACAAATGCTTTCATCATAACTAACAGTGTAAACACGATGTAAATAAGATTTTCACTATGCAGTGTAGATAGCGTTATTGATTATAACAGGAGTTTTGGCGAGAGTCCAGAACTCAGTCATTGTTAAACTCGCACTGTGTGATTGACAGCTCCAGCGATTATAAAGGGAGAGTTCTTTGATTGCTTTCTGTACGTAATTTAATCACAATTTCAGTAACAGATTATTTTCATGCTTCTAAAAGAAACAATTCAAAATACTAGTAAGATATGCCTGAAATAGCTGAGGCTCTTTTGGGTATTTTCCATTTAGAGCTCTGCTCTTGGGGCCTTATAGGGCTGAGGCCCGCAAGGCAGGGAGGAAGGTGTAACAGGCAGGACTTCCTTTGCTGTAGAGCATAGAAGCTCGGGGATCTTTCCTGGTATCAGGAGTGTGGCAAGCAGGACAAGGCTGAGGGCAGTGAGAACGGCGCGTATCTCACGGAGGAGCTCGGAAGCATAATAGGAGGAGCAATGACAGTGAAGGAGAGGACCAGGCCTGGATTTTACGTTATGTTTTGTTTATGTGTGTCGGCAGTCGTCTGTGAGGGGCTGCCGCCTTTACTTTTGTTTTGTTTGTTTATTTTTTATTATTAAAGTGTGTTAACGTTCGCCAGTTCCCACCTCCTTCTTCCCTGATCTACATACCTCCCTACAGGAAGCTTACAGTGTTTAGAGAGTAGCGCCACCATATAAACACATGGGATGCGGCCATGGGATTGACGTGCTTCTTACTCGGCTGAGTAATCCGTAGAGTCAATTTATGCTATGCCCACTATGTTGTGCATATTCACAGCCTAGTGAGGCAGGCATTCACTCAGTATTGCTTAGTGGTTCTATGACTGCCCCCGACTAAAGATTTTTCTAGTCGACTATTAGTCGTTCATTTAAGACATTAGTCGACTAATCACATTTATATTCATTTAATTACTTATATACTGAGGAGAATATTAAACCATAACAAGCATTTAATATATATAGGCTTAATATAATGTTTTATGTATTTGAGGAGCGGAGAAGAGTGTCTTAGCCTGGTATTTGCGGTCTAGTCATAGCCAATACAGCCTGAGCTTAACATTTCGTCTTTTATAACACAAGCTTTTGGCCTAATATAATAAACAACAGTAAAAACTGAGTGCCCACATATAGCTACAATAACCTTTGTAACCTGTAAGTTGAAAAAAAATTAATGCGAGATGTGGCCGTTAATGACGGACAAAACATAAATCTCTGACATTCGCTGGTGAAACACCTCGTAACTCAATTTGAGCTTGATTTTGGTAAAATGCTAATAATATAACAACACATGCATGTTTCTGACCATATAAAGCCACAATACTAACTTTGACAACAAGTTGTTTAATCATTTCAAAAAAAAAAAAAAATATATATATATATATATATATATATATATATATTTAAAAATTCCTGAATAGTAGCAGTTCTACACTAACCTGCATTTTTTGCTGGTTTCAAATGACACCACGCTGGATATAGCATGTTGGACGGTCAATGTCACATTTGCATAGGCCGTACTATTTGAATTCATGATTGGTTGCCTGCCAAATTTAAATCTTTAACAGAACGATAAAATAACCCTATTAAAGGTTTAGTTCACCCAAAAATGAAAATAATATCATTTATTACTAACCCTCATGTCGTTCTACACCCGTAAGACGTTCGTTCATCTTCAGAACACAAATTAAGATATATTTGATGAAATCCGATGGCTCCGTGAGACCTGCATTCAAAGCAATGACACTTCCTCTCTCAAGATCCATAAAGGTACTAAAAACATATTTAAAACAGTTCATGTGACTACAGTGGTTCTACCTCCGAAGCAGAGTTTTGAAATCGGCCATCACTAGATATTGTTGATAGTCGTTATTTTGTTTTTTGGCGCATAAAAAGTATTCTCATCGCTTTATAATATTAAGGTAGAACCACTTTAGTCACATGAACTGTTTTAAATATGTTTTTAGTACCTTTATGGACCTTGAGAGGTTCAGTGGCTTTGCTCTTAATAGTGGCCTCACGGAGCCATCGGATTTCATCAAAAATATCTTAATTTGTGTTTCCGAAGATGAACGAAGGTCTTACAGGTGTGGAACGACATGAGGGTGAGTAATTAATGACAGAATTTTCATTTTTGGGTGAACTAACCCTTTAACCGGTTAATGGTAATTTCAAATAAGCGTTTTTGTTCAGAACGATTAAACTTGATTTTGTTTTCATTTTTGTTTATGTTCCTGTTAAAATTTTGTTCGTTTCCATTTTTTGTTTTCGTTCCTTGAACCAGTTCAGATCCCTGCCTGTAGCTGTCGTCACCATTCAGTAGTTTTCTGTGCAGCTCAAAGTAACACACTTACAGACTGTTCATCAAATTCAGACGGAGACAGAAATAGACCAAGCTGCGGCAGGAGAGTACAGTCAAAGGGGAGAATTTTAATAACTACATTATAGCTACATTATCTATGCAGATTTATTGGAGATGACTCATGACATATGCCATTGAGGTTTTATTGCGGTTAGAATTGACTTCGTCCTCTGGCCATCATTAAAACTATTCTACAAAAAAAAAAAAAAAAATTAATTCAATTCAGTTCAGTGTGTGTGTGTGGCTCATACTGGTACTGTAGATGTGGGTAAAATGGTGTTGCACCATCGGTTCCGATGACTATGTGTGTGTTTTGTGAATGATGAGAGAGCATTGAGCTGGCAAACTCGCAGTAATATAATGCCTGTACCACAGTATGACTCACCAGCCATTAGAGGAGACACCCCAGGGAGTACTACAAATTTAAGGGAACTCTGGCACGCAGATTGAATCTCAATGAACTCTTGGGGAACACAGCCTTTCTCTTTCCAATAACCACAGACAGATAGACAGAAAGAGAAGTGCCCACACCTGCTTTAATTTTTTCATGCACAGAAATAACGTGACAATAATCATAACTTGATTTTGAAACTGAAAGGGAAAAAAAAGATACCTAAACATGAAAAAAATTGCCATCACAAAGGGTGTTCTGGGTGGTTGTTATTGGCCCATGTCAATAGACTGCTGCAGGGATGACATATTTTTGTAGGCCAAAACCTGGAAACGAGTTAGCATTTCAGCATGTCTGATTCCATTGTTCTGAATTCACTGGGTCTTTGAACGGGTTTTTGGTTAAATGCCAGAAATAAGGTCTGTTGTTAACACAAGCTCAATATATTTCACATTTTATTATATGACATAAAATACATCAGGCAGTTATACTCCCCTGTGATTTTTTTTAAAGCTTTTGCTTGTCTTGAAAAAGGCAGTTACTAACAAGTGGCTAAATGGGACTAGGGAGTTTGTCAGGGACATTAAACGTCATCACGCTGATCAGGTAAACTAAGATTATCTACTCACTAACTAAAAATTTCACGGAAAATGTTTTAAAGTAAAGACTGAAAGAGCTATAAGGGCTTTTCACATTGCGCTCAACCCCAGGTTATCATCGTTCTAAACACCGCTTTTAGCCCCGGGTAAAGGAATGTTTCACACTTCTAATTTAGAAGCGGGGATAGCACCACTTTTTACCCGGGGTTATGAAACCCTGATTCGGAGCTGGGTTAGCACCGCTTTTGCGGTGTTAACCCCGCATTGTGGTGCCAAACTTATACAGTGTGAAACGATGCGGTGTTAGAATTTTACAGCCAGACGCTTAGCAACAGACAACCAATCGCATACTCATATTTGCGCGCTTTGGACAGTCACGGAAACACTGCGCATTGTATAAACAGTAAATTCAGCATTTGAGAGGAAAAATGTCAAATGCTGACAGAAAACGCGACAGTTTGACTGAAGAAGAGAGCGTTTCATTCTTACCTTTATAGTCCGAAATATCCATTCAGTATAAACTCGATAGTACAGTCGGCAACACGAGGATGCGCAATGCTGGAACTATGTAAACAGGTCGCGTGCTGCTTTTATCCAATCAATGACACTGACACCGCAAATATTCAAATAAGAACGTTAACTCGGGGTTTAGAAATGTACAATGTGAAACGTCAGTTTATGAATACCCAGGATTAATTGTTAACCCCGTATAAATTATGAGCAGTGTGAAACGTGAAGCAAGATAACCCAGGATTCCGTTTACCCGGGGTTTAGAATGACCCAGGGTTAACTATTTCAAGTATGAAAAGCCCTATAGTCATGTGTCCATGGTGTAGTTTGTTTGTTTAGCTTTTTACTTCTGGCGATTGTGTTTAGGCTTCAAAATTCATCTAAATTGTGTTAAACAGAGGAATCAAACTTTGTTTTGCCACAAAGCTTATTTTTAAGCCAACTGAAAAATCAATTTTTTTCTTTTTTGTTGTTGAGGGAAGCAGGGTGATGCTAACTTCTGGATTGGCCTACAAAAATACATCATCACTGCAGCATGTGTTTTAAACTTTCACTCTTGTATCCCAGGGGCTGATTTTTATTAAAAATAACTCTTAAACTATTATAAACTAAATATTTTAATTATTTTTTTAAATCAAAATGTCATGTCCACCATCATCATTTCAATAAATATCATTTGAGATGTGGTGGAAATGTTCAAGATTTTCAAAAGCAAAGCAAAATGACAATTACGGACATGACACTTTTGTTAATTAATTGTATTTTAAAAGACGTTAAGTCCCCAGGGCCAAAAGTGCCCATAGTATAAAAACACTCATAATCGATGTTCATTTTTGTTGTCCAGAATCTTTGTTCATTTGATCTTAAGCCTGATTTCTTACAAAGGTAATATCACACCTCTCCTCAACAAGTAACATGATCTCTAGTATCATTCATGTCCATAGCATAAATGATGCAAGTTTAAATGAGACACTGCAAGGGTTAATATTTAGGGTTTGTTTAAATCCCCAACCCTCGTATATGCAATAATATTTCTTGCCTTATCAAACACCACCAACAAAGTGCACCAATCTGACATTCCCCTTCCTCTTTCCAGGACAATTATAATTAAATGTCTACATCAAAGTGCTGATTCAGTGCCTACATGATTAGTCTTAAAATCCTCATTTTAGTCCCATTCCCACCAGCCCTGCTCCTTCCTGTTCTTCTACTCTCATCACTCTTTCATCTCTCACAGCATGAATCAGACTTGGCTCCTATCAGTCTCTTTTCTTTACATTATCAAGGGCCAGAGCTCATATAGCCAGCTGATTGTACATTTGAGCCTATTTAAGTCCATTTAACTCCATTTTGCAAGGGCCACAAAGACAGAGGGATGCACACATGTGGGTTCTTTGTTATAGCACTATCCCTTCCACAGCCACTTCCTGCCCATTTGTCTAAGCGTCTCAGTTTAATGTGAGTTAGGGATGGTTTGTGTTTGTTTTCTGTGGTTTCACAGCCCTGCAGACTTGCTGATGGGACAAAAAAGTAAAACATGCCACTAACTGTCAGCAGAATGCAAACTTACACCGTATCCACATACTCATGTATTTTTAACTCTCAAAACAGAGCTACACTTTCGTTATCTCATGATTGCAGTGCAAAAAATAAAAATAAAATAAAATAAAATGAAGAAAAAAAGAATCGATTCTTGCAATACATTTTGCGATGTGCATATATAATTCAACCGCTGTGCGCCTGTAATTTTTGGAAGAGTACGGAGTCATGCATTTTTCATACTCTTATTATTCTTCCAAAGCATTGACACTCACCTAACACAAGCATCTACTACAACTGCTCATCAGTTCTGTATCTATATTTACACTCAGTTTTAAAATAAAATAAAAATAAAGTCCAAAATATTTGAATACCTCTGCCACACGTAAAAATGTATGAAAGCTACTAGGCTATATTTTCTTTTAAAGAAATCAACACATGACACTCATTTTTTTGGGTGTGGATCTATTATTTTTTCAAAAATACTTACAAAAATGCAATTCATATCTGACTTTATCCTCCCCTTACAAAAAATAAGTATACTTCAAGTTCATTTGATTAAGTATATGTAAGTACAGTATACTTTATGTAGTAAGTATACTAATATCAATGTACTAGTAGTATACTTGTAAGTGTACTATTTCAGTAC
Source organism: Ctenopharyngodon idella (assembly GCF_019924925.1). Taxonomy (NCBI): domain Eukaryota; kingdom Metazoa; phylum Chordata; class Actinopteri; order Cypriniformes; family Xenocyprididae; genus Ctenopharyngodon; species Ctenopharyngodon idella. The sequence goes on from NC_067238.1 coordinate 21,497,303, forward strand.
TACTTGGGACTATAAAAGTATTTTAAAGGGGTCATATAATGCCACTTTTACAAGATGTAAAATAAGTCTCTGAGGTCTCCAGAGTGTGTATGTGAAGTTTTAGCTCAAAATACCCCACAGATAATTTTTTATAGCATGTAAAATTTGTCACTTTTTGAGGGTGAGAAAAAATGCTCCTTTTGTGTGTGTCCCTTTAAATACAAATGAGCTGCTGCTCCTACGAAGAGGGCGGAGTTTCAAGAGCTCATGTTAGCTGCTCCTCACCTTACCTCATGCAGACTCACTGAAAATGTCAGAAACTCTTCAGCCTTTTATGTTCAAACCGGAGTCGGACAATGATGGAGAGACTCAAGAAATAGTGATAACATGTAGAATGCAACAGGATGTTTCTGAACGGTTAGTTGATGAATTTATGTAGCTGATGTGGAGTTAACTATCTTAAAGTCATTGATTAGCATATTCTGTCATGATAATCTATAAATCGCTCGTGTGTGAACTGTTGTAAGATCCTACAGAGCCAGAGAATATATGTGCATGAAGATAGAACAGGTATAGTTTAGTTTAATTACGGTTATTAACTTGTCATGTTGTCATCTTGCTTTTATGACATGCTATTGCATTTGTGTTACGTACTGTATTGCAATAACATGGCCTCACCCATTTGTTGCGTGTTCTCGGGGGCAGGGTTTATGTAAATTTTAGGGTTAGTGATGTCACCAACCCGGGAAGAAGCTCGTTGTAGTCATTTGTTGTAGTCCTTAAACAGAGAATTCTTTAAAAGAAAATATCTCCCTTAGGCCCCGTGTCCACCAAAGCGTTTTTTCCAGCGGCTAGCATACTTTTCCAATTGTTTTCAATGGAAGCGCCGCGTTTTTTAAACGCCAGGAGCGTAACGAGGCGCTGAACGTCTTTTTCACGCTCAAGCGCTGAGAGCTCGGCGTTTTTTACCGGTCGCCTCAAGTTGAAGAATGTTCAACTTTGAGTAAAACGCTGCGCTCATCACTGTCACTTTTTATTCAGCCATCCAATCAGAGTGGAGAAGGGGCGGGACAAATACAACACCGACCAACTGTCACAACATTCTTGCTGTACAATGACATCAACAAGCAAAGAACGAAACAAAATGGATGTGAAATTAATATTGCTGGTCTCCGAACATACATAGCAAGTACTCTACATTGCGTCAACATTTTAAGTCTGAAACAAATTACCTGCAAAATCAGTTATATATATATCAGTGCCACGGATATTCCGTATCATAGCAACAAAACGTCTCAACTGAAAAAAAACGTTGCGCAGCTGAAGCGCTCTCAAGCACTCACTTAGGCGTTTTAAGCAGAGGCGTTTTAAACACTTAGGCGTTTTAAGCAGAGCGTCTAGCGTTTTCAGCTGGCTAAAAACGCTTTGGTGGACACGGGGCCTTAGCATTGAACTTTGAGCGCCCTAACTTTGCAGACGTTGTTTATGCTCTAACAGCAACATTATACACTAACTAAAGTTAAAAAAGTGAAATCACAATGAACCACCCCTTTAAAATGAGTATACAACGAGTTTACAACTATTGTTTATACTGCAACTACAAGTGAATTTATAGTTATACTGATAGCTTACTTGTAGCACATTTTTTAGTTTATGAAAGTACAGTTTGAAGTATACTCTCAGTAAACTACTAGTTTAGTAGTTTTATACTGGAGTTGCCAGTCATTGCCAGCATTTTTGATCATTTTCACAAAATTTTCATGGTCCCAAGAATATTTTGTTGTATTAATATCTGAACATGCAATATATCAAAATAAAGAACATTTTTTGCTTAAAAAATACAAATACTTTAACGTAGGAAAGTTTGATTAAAATAAATCAACATTTTAAACAAAAAGCTGAGAAAATCATGATTTGTCAAAACCTAGATGGAGTAGATTGAGTCCATCAACACCTCCAAAGCTTGCACAGTCTTTACCTCTACCTGGGTCGACATTTCATTCGGTAACATTAGGCAGTTTTGATTTATATGCTGTTTAATGTTTGATGATCACGTTAGATTACATATGCATAAGCAATGCTTCTATCACTTGTTTCTGCTTTTTCTTCGGCTTTGTTTTGAAACAGAGATCATTTACTCTTTCAGAAGATGTGTAATAGCGCCCCCTACCGTATAACAGTGAAAACATGGATTGCCGGAAATTTCCGTCAATGGCGGGAAAAAGTAAATTCCTATGTACTCTACCAGTGGACTACACAAAAATTCACATTCTCAGAATTAGGAACATACCTGTTTTCTTTATAAATCAATATTTTCAAACAAATCTATTTGTACTTAATGCCAAAACATGTAAGTTTATAAGACAGTATGTAAAAAAGTATTTAATAGGCAACACAATCAAAATAGTAAGCACAACTACAAGCCAAGTATACTTAGAATACTTAATTATATGTATATATCAATCAAAAGATAACATAACTCATAACATAACTCCATTCAGGAACCTTGGAGTTGTGACTGATGATCAGTTAAACTTCACAGACCACATTGCTAGAACTGCCCGGTCCTGCAGATTTGCCTTATACAACATTAGGAAGATCAGGCCCTTCCCATCGGTGCATGCTACACAGCTCCTTGTCCAAGCTCTTGTTCTATCCTTATGGACCATTATAATGCTCTCTTGGCAGGCCTTCCAGCATGCAATGTCAAACCTCTGCAACTGATCCAGAATGCTGCAGCAAGAGTAGTCTTTAACGACCCGAAGAAAGCGCACGTCACACCTCTCTTCATAAACTTGCACTGGTTGCCAATTGCCGGTCACATCAAATTCAAGGCACTGATGTTTGCATACAGAACAACTACTGGCTCTGCACTCCTATTCCTAAACTCACTACTCACTACAGACTTCCAGATGCTTGAGATCTGCAAGTGAACGGCGCCTTGTGGTGTCATCCCAAAGAAGCACAAAATCAGGCCTTTACCTTGACTGTTCCATGCTGGTGGAATGACCTCAACCCGAGCTGCTGAATCTTTAGCCATTTTCAATTAACGGCTTTCAATGAACGGCTTTTTTTGTCAACACTTGACCCATTAATACTAACACTAACTATTCTATATATCTATTAAAAAAACTACCTTGCTACATTGTACTGTTCTAGACTAACTGGGAATAGTCAAAGCACTTACAGATGTGCTCATCTTACACTACATTTCTAATCAACTCAGCCAAGCAGAGGCCAACACATTTTACAGATGCTATGGAGTGTGTCAGTGACTGAATTCAATAAAGGCACTATAAGCAAATCTTAATGATCACATGAGCTGGTAAGATCAGCTCGGTGTGATGCTGTCATCTCCATAACTCATCTAATTGATCAACCTGCCTGTTCGCTTCATCCCACTCCACATTATCATATTTCTGCTGTGTTGGCGTCAGCTTTATAACATGTGTTCAGCTGGATCCATGTTACCCTGCCCTGATCTTACCCAAAGCCTCCTTTCAAATTCACAATAACACCTCGCATAAATGATCTTTAACTGTAACCGAGTAGAAGTAAAATTTTTCTTTACAGATCAACTGAATGGAAAATGGACTGCTGATCAGGAATGTGTGCATGTGGTTGTTTGTTTTTGCTGTTGTCATTGAAGCATCTAGACAATGTGTGTCTGTGGCACTTGTCCAAATAGTCTGTTCCGAGATTTGGCTCTCAGTGTAATTTGAAGAGGTTAGAATCGGAAGGAGTGCAGCCATTAGAAATTAAATCTTGCTAGTAACAATCTTATCATCAGAATGAGAGGAAAAATGTGTCCATTTTGCCTCACCATCATTTATAAAGATGGTATCAAGTGTGTTCCGTACAGCATTGCCTAATGGACAGGGTTATTATTCATTGTAGTTACCAATTTGCCAATCAGAAGATGCTTTTCATCTAAAGTAACTAACCAGATCAAATCAAACCAGACCAATTCAAAAGCACAGTTAAAGTAGTCATGGGTTATTTTGTGGTTGACCTGTGTTAAAGGGTTAGTTCACCCAAAAATGAAAATAATGTCATTAATTACTCACCCTCATGTCGTTCTACACCCATAAGACCTTCGTTCATCTTCGGAACACAAATTAAGATATTTTTGATGAAATCCGATGGCTCAGTGAGGCCTTTATTGCCAGCAATGTCACCGAACCTCTCAAGATCCAGAAAGGTACTCAAAACATATTTAAAACAGTTCATGTGAGTACAGTGTCGTTACAAGTCGTTATTTATTTATTTTATTTTTTTGGCGCACAAAAAGTATTCTTGTCACTTTATAATACTAAGGTTGAACCACTGTACTCACATGAACTGTTTTAAATATGTTTTGAGTACCTTTCTGGATCTTGAGAAGTTCGGTGACATTGCTGGCAATAGAGGCCTCACTGAGCCATCGGATTTCATCAAAAATATCTTAATTTGTGTTCCGAAGATGAACGATGGTCTTACGGGTGTAGAACGAAATGAGCATGAGTAATAAATGACAGAATTTTCATTTTTAGGTGAACTAACCCTTTAACAGTACAGATTTGCAACAAACATGAATGACACCTCAAACCATTGTTGAGGAGATTGTTGCTATTACTTTTTTTTTATGATTAGACCCACGATTTTCACCTGGCAGATCATAAAACATGCAAAACAACTACAACAACAACAAAAACCCAACATACAGAACATCTGAAGGCCCCGGTATACTCACAATGCTGAGAGCGATGTTTAAATAAATGTTAATATGTGCTGCATGCTTTCCTTTCAATAACAAAATGAACGCACAACAAAAAAGACAGCGGTGAGAAAACAGCAGTTATGAAAGCATCTGATCATAACAATGTGGATATTTGCACAAGCACTGCAATGCGGCACTCCGGTAAAGTTACGTCATGTTTATTTATATACCACTTTATACAATACATTGTTTAAAAGCAAGCAGATTTACAGTATTAAACAACAATGTAAGTATCTTTTTCAATTAGAATTACAACTTCATTTTCTACTGTAAAGCGGCTCACCTGTGTGTTTATGTTTTTACTCACGGATGTCCAACCCTCAGGGACAGAACAGAAGAAATAAACCTGAGAAGATTTCTACATAAATAAAAAGAAGGCGGAGCCTCAGAGCACACCTACCTATTATGTAATCACCACGGACCAATGGTAGTTCGAAGGTGTTTACCTGCCAGAGCGAACTTTTCCAGAAAGTTCACTTGCAAAACGTCACACCAATGATGTCACACCAGTTCGTTCTTCAATTTCGCTTGAAGTGTATCAGGGCCTTTAGTAAGTTTATAGCAACACCAGTTTTGCATGGCCAAGCACCACTCAAAATTTCTTCAAAAACTGTACAAATCTAATTAAATCTAAATAAATCTAAGCAAATAAATTGATAAAAAAAAACTCTAAAATCTGTTTAAAACTACTATTACCATACACCTGTGAGAGCATCAAATATTTAGGTACAATCTGTGACAGTAGCAAAGTATTTTTACTTCATTACTGTACTTCAGTGCATGTTTCAAGTATCTGTATCAGAATATTTTTATTTTCGGAAAATTTTACTTCACTACATTTCATAAAAACATACCTTTTTCCAATATTTCAAACTGAAGAACTCGACACCCTCTCTGAGACGTGACAGTGACGTAGAATTTGTTGAAAAGCTGATTCTATTTAATGAACTAGCTAAATCGTTTCGCAAATCACACTGAATGATTAATTTGTGAATTGGACTTGCAGCTGTTCTCAAGTCAACAACTCATAGAGTCAGCTGATTCAATGATCTGATCAGAGCGAATCTCCAGTTGACAATTCACTGAATTGTTCATGTCTGACTCAAAATTTGGCAAGAAGTGGGAGATCCTCGAAGCCTGAGATGGAGCAAAAAGTATAGTTACTAATGGCTGAATAATAGTATTGATTATTGTAAAGGAAAATCATATTTAGGTCATGACTGTCAATTATTTGTGAACTAAATTTGCCATAAAGGTTGAGCTGTCTATACCCATTGTAATATATGAAATGCTTGAATGAGGAAATTGTCCACCTTTGCATGTAACCAAGTGCAGCGTAGGCTACTTTAGTTAAAACTATAAATAATGTTAAAATAACACAAATTAATGCCAATTCATCTTCCCCGCATAACCCCTTTACATCTTTAAATGATATAAAACTATTGTTTACATTGCATTCCTCTTAACATTTTGCCAATGTGACATCTGTTTTCATATCTATACTATTTGTCACCACACATTTTGTTTTTCTTCTGTTTTAAAAACTTTATTTATTGTATTTTGTTATTTTTACTTGTTTGCACACTTTAATTATCAATAGTGCATGTTTTGGTAATAAAATAAAATGCTTGCTTATTTGCAGATCAATATTCATGTCTTCATCCATTAGCTTCCTTCTAGGATGAAGTATCTCAAGATACGTGCAATGGCCATAAGAAAAAAATACATGTTTTCCTTTTTTTTTAAAGGAAAAACTAACTTTAATTAACCAGTGTTCTGTCGCTTGCACCTGATTAATGTGTCTTTCTATTCGAGTGAACTTTTGTTCTTATTTTCAGCCGTGTTATCGCACAACTCCGCCACCACTCCATCAATCTTTAATCTCTCAGGACAGTAGAGCAGCAACACAATCTCTAGACAGATTTGCTGTGAAAAAACAAGATAAGCATTCAAAGTAGAGAAGGCAGAACTTCCTGCCCAAAACTGAAACAAAAAGGCACGACCGACAGAGAAACAACGATAAAGCAAAGTTTGTGTTTCGTGACATTTTCTGGCCCCATTAGCCAGTCTGTGTAAAACAGACTGCAGTTTCTAAGATAAGAGCCTCAGCGCTTCGAAACAACATACCCGCGATTAAACCACAGGAGAGTGACGGGAGCTGTGTTACCACACATACACACACAGGCTCCACGTAAATGAAGGATGTGGTCCCTGCACACTGGGCAGTAAATGTTACCGTCTGAAAGAATGGGGTCTAGGGATGGTCACGACAGTTGACCTGCCATCTAGTGACTAATTGATAAGTGAGGTCGATCAACTGAGATCTGTTCTGTTTTTGTGCCCATGCTTTAATTAGCATGCTGACAGTGTGCTGGACTTTAGCTCTTTTTTTTTTTTTTTTTTTTGCTATCAATCCCCCTAAAAATAGGTGATTATGTGATCATGAAACTCTTCAGTTTCTCTTCAGTTTGTGCTTCATATCCGAAATCACAAAATGAAATGCAACCAAATATGAAACCCTTACTGATGTTCAACATTACCAACACTAGATGTACATGCCAAAATTTGTAAGACACTACCAACACTAGATGTACATACCAAAATTTGTAAGACATTGTGTCAAGTTAAACATTTTAAAGCACTTTGTCCTCAATTTTGACCTGTCAATTTATCGACAAGTATTTATGCTCACCAAGGCTGCATTTATTGGATCAAAAATACAGTAGAAACTCTAATATTGTCAATTATTACAATTTACAGTACCTTGTATTTTAATATATTTTAAAATGTAATTTATTCCTGTGATGTTAAAGCTGAATTTTCAGCAGCCATTACTCAAATTTTCAGTGTCACATGATCCTTCAGAAATCATTCTAAAAAGCAGATTTTCTGCTCAAGAACATTTCTTATTATTATCAATGTTGAAAACCCTGCGCGAACAGGGTGCACGAGGGTATGGAAATACATATGTTGACAGGCAGGTAGGACATCCTATCGTATCCCTCGGACCAAAGGGATATGATTGGGTGAACATTTTATGGTCCTACACCTTCCACAGACAATATAAATACATATAAATACATTTAGACCACTTAAATTAGTGATTGCTATCAGGAAGTGAAGAGATTTTCAACCAGCATAAAAAAAAAAAAATGTTTTTGAAGCAAATCACCTACCCTGCCTTTTAACGAGTTTGTTTGCCCATATAATCTTTAGGGTATTAGGTTAGCTAATTTGGCTTGCTGTCCACTGAGGAGGGGCTCGATGAAGCAGCTTCAGCTCGAGCTCTCATATACCCCTCACAGTGAATAAATATAGGATATGATTACATAGGGCAAGGTACCTGAGATGAAGGTGGAGTTTGGGGAGGTGGAGGGATGCTGGAACAGCTGAGACTGAAGAGAGGTAAACAGCTGCTTATATATTCTGGCTGTTGATTGGAAGATTAGATGGGCTCGCTCCTCCCTAAATTATGTTTAGGAACTTCACTAATTACACTGGGCTTTTTTAAAGGGATAGTTCACCCAAAAAATTAAAATGTTGCCGATTAGTTGACTAGTATTTCAGATAACCCACTGACTACTCGGTTTTGAAATATAGTCTTGCACATCTCTAATGAGGAGTGATGAGTAAATAGTTTAGAATCAATAGAAGTTCAATTTTCTTGCAACTATTTAAATGAAATGGTTAAGTTCACCATATTAAATTATGCACAGAGATTACTATATTATTTCGAGACAATGTTTTAGGGTTCACAGTGCAGTCCAAATACACCGCTTGCAATAATCTACAAACCCATTACACATAAACACAGACAACTGAGCATCTGGTGAGAGAGAAAGAGATTCAGAGAGAGAACGAGTGAAACAGCAGGTGAAAATGAGGGTTGCAGAAGTGCAGCTCTCAGAAACAGCTCTCTCACCAAAGAGATTCACACAATCTGCCACAGAGAGAAAAAGAGACACACGCAGACACAGATAGAGTGGTGCACTCCTCTCACAGAAGTACAACACTCTCTCTTAGACCAAAACCCCATTTCTGCAGCGTTACCACAACCACAACTGTGGGATGAGGGAGGAAGATGAATAGCCTTCCAAAATAGGAACAAAAACATCTTAAAGGGACAGTTTACCTAAAAATGAACTTTCACTCATTGTTTACTCGCCCTCATGTCATTACAACCTGTAGAATGCCTAAGAAGAAATTCTGGAAAATGTGCTGGTCTCCATGCAATTACAATGGATGGGAACTGAAGCTTTCAAGCTTTAAAACTGACGTAAAATTATCATACAAGTCGTTTTTATAATATTCCAAGTCAACTGAAGTCATATGACAGCTTTATGTGAGGAACACACTGAAAATCTTCTGTTTACAGTCAGTAAATTGAATATGTGAACCGTGTTATTCCGATTCATGAATGAATCATTCAGACAGTTTTGTGAACTGGATCAAATGATACACTAAAAAGAACTCAAAAGAACAATTTTTCAGAAACTGGGCATCTCTACTTTTCTCAAATACTGACTTATATTTTGGGCTGTTACTCAATGGTATGACTACAAAAATGTCTCCTTTTGTGTTTCATGGAAGAATGAAAACTGGTTCAGAACAACATGAGGGCGAGTAAATGATGATAGAATTTCTCAATTTCAATTTCTGGATAAACTAAGAAGAGTGGATAAACTAAGAATGTCTCTCAACCCGTACGTCTATTCTGATGAGGTCAGACAGCAGAGAAAATGCAATGCGAAATGCAAACAACCACATAATTGTGCATAGTTAACGAAGCAAAATAAACTGGCTTATCAACTTTTAAGTGGGAAGACAAAGTGCTTTCCATGTTTTTGTTGTTGTTGTTGTTGTTGTTGAAATTAAAGGCAAAGTGTCCAATCAAACTCTGTTATTTTAGCACAAATTCATCTATAAGCTAGCCAAATTAGACGCCAACATTGACGGGATGTACGGCATACCATTTTTGCACCACAAAAATTAAGTTTTGGATTCAACTGTTGGGTCACAACTTGATGTAAAATGAAAAGTCCTGAAGCAAAACCAGTTGAGAACCGTTGACTTAAGATACAAGGAGCATTGTGGTCCAATTCAAGACAGAAAAATACAAAAAGAGTAGTAGGTGGATAAATAACAGAGTCTTACCAGTCCAGAGGCAAAAAACACAGTGAGCAGAGCCACACATGCTCCCATGACGATGAGCAGCAGGAACACGATGAGTGGATGCTGCTGGGTCATACGGTAGTAGGACTCGTACACCCAGTCTGGAGACTTCAGCCCCCCGGATGACACCATGTCCTCCGGACCCTCCAGCAGGTAGACTGTCTGTTGGAACATGGGGTCCGGCTGGACCCCGGCGCTCACCCCCGAGCCTTCGTCTTCGTCCTCTTCCTCCTGCTGCTGCCGTTCTGGCTCGTCTTCTTCTGTAAGAGTGCTCAGCTGCGGCGGGTGGGACAGATGTGTCCCGCGCCAGGGCAGGAGAGAGAGTGCTGCCGCACGCAGCATTCTCCAGCCAACATGATGAACTGAGCAGCGGAGAGCGACTGAGGCACGCACGAGAGAGCGTGTGAGAGGAGGAGGAGAGAGAGAGAGAACGATATGGAGAGAGAGAGAGAGAGCACGGGAGAACACCAGTGTTTGTTTGACAGCAAGGCAGAGCGCAACTCTCAGAAGTGTGTGTTGGAGAGAGGAAGAGAAAGTCTTCAAAAGAATGTGGAGGGAAGTGAAAAGGAAAAGGGAGGAGAGAGGAAAGGGAGTGGTGTGTTAGACGGAGATCCAGCAGGCGCAGTAATGTCTGCTATGCAACGTGTGTCAGGTTCAGTGATATGAGGTTATCAGTGTTGACTGATTAGACACCCAGAGGAAAATGTGTTGCTTAGATGTTGTTCTGATTTTATGAACATAAAATTACTTGGTCTTGGAAAAATTTGATGAAAAATGTTTTACTTTATACTGATATCTCTGACTTGGTAATCTTGGCGAATCTGAGCACCGTTCGAGACAAGATCAATGCAGTCTTTTTCACAGAAGTAAAATCTTCTAAAGCAACAGCCTTAAGACACAGTCTCCATTTGCACTCTAGTAATCTCATTGCAGTCTAGGAGAAACAAATGAGGTATTAAAGAAATCTCATTTTCATTTCCTATGGGGAGAGACTTACAATAAGAACAATAAAAACATTAATGAATTAAAAAACAAAGACGGCAGACTGCTTCAGAGGAAAGGAGAGGAAATAGGAAGCACAATAAAACATTTCCTTATAGCTACTGTCACCAAGAAGGACAGGATCCAAGATCTTGTTGGTCCTGGAATAGTCTTACGTAGTCAGACCTTCAGACTGACGGCAGAAGGTCTGGACTCTATTGCAGCTTTCGTTGGCCAAGGACGGTCCAAACGCCGTCTGACAGACATGTAAAGCAACCAATCACAAAAAAAAACCATTGTTTTGTTCTGCATCATGTTTAGGGGAGTGAAAATGTAAAGTCGATGTCCCTACAATAACAGACCGGCGTGCAGCTAATAATAAATTATTCATTCAAGAACGTTGAGCAAGTTTACTGCAACAATGGAGCCGAAAACTTCACATACTGAAAATCCAGCATTTAGTTGATCCTGGTAAGCGCTCATTGTCACAGTTCTTCCACAAGGGGGTTTGGCATCACGGCATCTGCTTCCAGGCAGACCGTTAAAGAACGCGACACACACGTCTCCTGGAAATCCTGTAGAATTCCACCAATCAGATGACGACTTCAAAACTCCTGAAGTGTGCCAACGGTCCGTGGGTGTGACGTCTGAGGCTGAGACTAGTCCTGGAATAACATTCCTATCAAGGTTTAGGTTTACAGTTAAGCTGTCTTTGCTCACCCTGCCACACAGCCTATAATTTCCTTCTGATTTTAAGGGTAGCTAATGGTTAGGGATTAGGGATAAGGTCAGGACTTGACAGGACTATTATTCTGGAAGATCCAGGAAAACATTGTGGTTAAAATCACTGTCACCAGCTGTTTCTCTTTTACCTGCGATTCTCTCAGAAGATCCTTTTTAAGTACTAAGTAATTGTGCTGTATTCCAGAAGGTCTTTTGAAGCTGCAGGAGGTGACTGTGATTACACTCTTGAGAGGTAATTAGACAATAAGTTGTCTGCTTCAGTTGAGTCAGCAGCCGTGCTGGTCAAGAGCTCTGTGAAAAGAGAACCTCCCAATTCTTCATGCCATCTTTAAGTCGATGCCGCACTTGCTAAAGACAGATCGTTCAAATAACGTGAACATGATTGAAACGTCTTTCATCTCATTAATGAAAAATAGTAATTATAGCTGCCCACCAACACTGTTACAAGAGACACTTGAGGTGAGAGTGCACTTGTGGGGGGAAAAAATCACAGCAAACAATGATTACGCATTCAACTGGAGGGAATAATTCAGAATTGAATTAATACAGGACTATATTCCATGAATTCATTTTTTCCCCAAAATAAAAAATAGGGGGATATAAGGGTAACAGATCAGAGAGAACTCAGATTTGTTCTTGTGGGCCTGAAGCACTGAACTGTAGAAATGTCAATGTGTCGTCACCAATCCAGGAGAAGCTGGATGTCAGAACCCACCAAACCTACAGGAATAAAACAAGTGCAAATTTGATTTTTTGTGCATGACTTATTATAATAACTGAGAGTGATTATTTTAACTTATGTCATCCATATTGTAATGTAAATGATCTATATTAGAGTGATGTGCTGTAGCGGCTAAAGATAATTGAGAATAACCAGGAAACTGATGGAAAATTTGAGCCTTGCTTCAGGGGGATATTCTCTGTAAAATGTATACTGAAAATATCTTTGGACACACTCTACTGTTTTTTTGTGGTTTTGAAAGAAGTTAATATTGTGAAATATTGTTACAATTTAAAATAACTGTTTTCAATTTGAATATATTTTAAAATATAATTTATTCAGCTGGTAAGCTGAATTTACACTCCAGCCTTCAATGTCACAGGATCCATTCAAATATTTGTCAGTCAAGAAACATAACATTATTATCAATGATGAAAACAGTTGTGCCGCTTAATAGTTTAGTTTTTTTTTCAAGACTCTTCGATGAATAGAAAGTTCAAAAGCATTTATATGATTTACTTTTTTTTCACTTTTAATTATTTTTATAACATTATAAATGTCTTTACTGTCACTTTTGATATAGCCTTGCTGAATAAAAGTATTCATTTCTTCAAAATAAATAAATAAATAAATAAATAAAGTAAAAATAAAAATGACCAACCCCAAACTTTTGAACTGTGTCTTCTTACATACTTAACTTTGCTACAGTAACACAGTGAACAGCCTTATTTTCTTGCATTGTTCTCCAAAACATCTGCTGTTGTTGTCAAATCGCAATACACCAAGGACCTGAAGCACTGAGATGAAATACTGTTACAATCTATGGTTGATAAATTATGCTTTTTTAAAAAACCTGCTTCAGCACCTTGGAACCCATATGGAGTCCAAGTCTGAGGCTTTTTGCTCATATGAAACACATGCCAAGCACTGCACAGTTCAAAATCAGCAAAAAAGACCCTCGTTAGACAGCCTCCATTAAAGCGGTCCTGGCCTAATGGCTGTGCGAGACTGTGGCACTCTGGTGAATTTTGACTCCACTGAGTCTGTCCACTGAAATGGGCTGATGATCTCATTAGATGTGAAGAGCACCACAGCCACATAAATGCAAGTATACATACGCTCACTGAATTTAATGAACAAAGCAAACCAGTGCAACCTGAAGCATGACCTTCTTTTGGCGTTGCGAGCCTCATCTCATTCAAGTGCTTGAGGCATCATCAGTAATCCCTAGGCTCCAGTAATAGAGGTGACATCTCTCTATTGCTTGAAGCTTGTTGTTGTCATGTTGTGTGGCATTATCATCAATAGACTTCGATTGGAAAGCTTACAAGTCAAGTTGTTGTCCTACTCAGTATTGACAAGTCTGTATCTCGACTATCTTGGGTAGAACACCTGCAACTTAAAGATCCCATGAAATCAAAATGTGAGTCTTATAATCAATGTACACTACCGTTCAAAAGTTTGGGGTTGGTAAGATTTTTTAATGCTTACCCAGGCTGCATTTATTTGATCAAAAATACAGTAAAAAGTAATATTGTGAAATATTATTACAATTTAAAGGGTTAGTTCACCCAAAAATGAAGTTTCTGTCATTAATTACTCACACTCATGTCGTTCCAAACCCGTAAGACCTTCGTTCATCTTCATAACACAAATTAAGATATTTTTGATGCAATCCGAGAGTTTTTTTTTTTTTTTTTTTGTATCCCCCATAGAAAGAAACAATAATTTCCACATTCAAGGTCCAGAAAGGTACTAAAGACATTGTTAAAATTTTCAGTTTTCAGTACTTAATGACAGAAATTTCATTTTTGGGTGAACTAACCCAACTAAGAACTGTTTTTAATTGTTTATTATTAAAATTTTAAATAACATTTATTATTATCAATGCTGAAAACAGTTGTTCTGATTAATATTTTTGTGGGAACTGTGATACATTTATTTAGGATTCTTTGATTAATAGAACATTATTAATGTATTTACTGCCACTTTTGATTAGTTTAATGTGTTGATGAATAAAAGTATTCATTTCTTTCTTTATTTCTTTCTTTCAAACTTTTGAATGGTAGTGTATGTAAATTTATAAATTATGTATATGCTAACGTACCTCTAAGAGAAAATTTGAAAATTAGCCAAGTTCACATTTAAAGTGTATAGACCAAAAATACTGATAACATCATCCTTCACTACACCAATTTTAATCCAATCAGATGCAGTCTAAAATGAGAATGCAACAGATTAGCAAGTTGCAAATCATAGCTCATATGTGACATAACTAAAAACAGCTACTTTGCAAAAAATAGCTTCCCAAACTTGAAATACATCAATAACACAGGAAAGAAAACTGCACATGCCAAATGATTTCATGCAGTTAAAAAGAAAGAAAGAAAGAAAGAAAGAAATTCTGTCATCATTTACTTGGGGGGTAAATGAAATGACTATATCTATTTTTTAATATAATCCATACAATTTGTGCAAATACATTACAAGTCTTCTGAAGTCCTTCAACAGGGACCAAAATTTCCCCTCCACTGAATCATTAACTCCAGAACTATTGTACATACGAGCCAGTGAGAAATTTGTGAATGAAAGCAGTCTCATTCATGAACCAATTGTTTAGTATGATGTGTAAACTGGAACAAGCGGTTCATTTAAAAGAACGATTCAAAAGAACAATTCATTCACTGATCTGTTTCACAAGTTCAATTCACTGACTCCAGTCACAGCTGCTTTTGAGTAAACAGCTTCCTGGCATGGAAGATTATCAGTGAATAATGACTTAAATTCCATTTTTTACCTCACTCAATTCTATTTTTCAGAAGATTTGGAATATAGCGCACAAGTAATATCATTTTTTTTTTTTTTTTAAATAAAAATAATAATACATAGTTGAACTGTAATTGTAAAGAGTGGCATAAATATTCTTTAGTGTTTCACAAAAAAAACAAAAAAAACAAAAAAAAAATCAACAAACATGTTTGGAAGGACATGAAGGTTAGTAAATGATGACAGAATGTTCAATTTTGAGTGAACTATTTCTTGAAAACAGTAGCAGAGGCCTTAAATCATTTAGGGAGTCATAGCACCATCTCTGGTGGGTTTGAAAGTTTAACTTCTCATATTCTTTATACTTCAGTCCCTGCTCGAGTCTTCCATCTCAGTAACAATCTGTCTGAAGAGCCTCTTATCTCCAAGGACAGACTGCAAGCATCTCAAGATGCTCAAACCAGAATCTGCCTGTAATCTCACATACCAAATCATTACTGGTCATTACGATTCACCGCACAAAGCATCCTCTCGATATGGACAGAAAGCCCTTGTGAAAGCTAAAAGGTCAATGAAGCCAGACAATCTTTCAGGATCCATACAAATGTCAACTACAGGTCAAGAGGCCAATTCCATAGCCAGCTAAAAAGTTCAAGCCATTGTTAAACTGACCAGAAGCTGAAAAAGGCTGGAAACAATCGGACCATTTGATTGGTGGGTTTAGAACATTTTGGAAAGTAAAAGAGGTAGGTGTCTCCAAACTTCTCAACAAAGAGCCAAAAATAGATCCTAAACAGGCCAACATGAGGAGGGAGAACACAGAATGGAGTTAATGAGGCGGGTAGCTGGAATTTTAACTGCGGATCATTTTGTCGGGATATAATTTTGTTTGTTATACACACCTTTGGTTATTTGAACATCTCCCAGTGTGTTTTTCTTCCAGTAACTGTGAAGTGATGCATAACATCTGCTGGGTGGGGATGACAGAATGGGAGCAGGGAATAAAGAAACGACTCTCAGTATGTGTGTGATAATATATTAGCCTTCTAGTATATGTGCATAATCTGTTGTATGCACATATCAGTTGTTCACTATCAGACTTGCATAGTAAGGCTCTCTTAAGTCAGTAAAATCACGGGTTGTTTCTCACGGGTTTGTACACTAGTAATGCTAACGCCCATTAAAGCTCTGCATGCACTGATGCACTATCTAATTTAAAATCTGACCAACCTTCAACTTTTGTACCTTCCTTTAAAATAGGCCTATATGCACGGACGAGCACACCTTCTTCAGAATTTAACTAAAAGAAGCAAACTGCATTCCCTGGGTCACTCACTAACCCCTAATGCCATTAAGTTTGCTCCAGTTGATGTTTCCTCCTGATTTCACATCATGTTTTGATGTAACATGTTTCTTGCAATTGGGTAATTTAATGCAATTTAACATGGGTCATGCATTTGTGTTTATGTTTCGAAATGAACTACATGCTAAAAAAAGTGGGAGGAAAACAATGTCGTTTTTTGCAACAATCATTTCAAATCTAGCTGCCATTGGCAAGAGTCAGCAAAGTTTATGTGGTTTTAACAAACATCAACTCACAAGGTGGAGTAAAGTGCCAGTGTTTCCTGCGTGAGACATAGCACGAGCCACAACTTCCGATTCACCAAAAAATTACTCTTATGAACTGGTATGATGAAGAGACATTGAATACTGTTTTTACTGTGCCTCTACATGTTATAATATTTACGTGGGGTTTCCCGTTTATATTTTCCCGTTTTAGTTGAGCGGGCGTGGCCATAAAGAAAGCGTGAACTGTAGGGGAGTTTTTTGACTTGTTTTAACTATTGTTCTTAATCCATCTTGTGTATTAATCACGGTGAAGAGTTAATTTTTAAAAATGGTATGCTCCAATTGGTATGTGGGAAAACATGTGTATTTAAGGCAGCCGTCACTTGTGGACAAGAGAGGATGGGATGACAGATTGTGGTTTGAGTGAATTTGAACAAGGTTATTGTAGCACTGCTTGAGCGCACTGAAACTCTTGCCTCGGAGGTGAGAGGGAGAGTTCTAGTTGTTTGACTGTTTTTACTGATATCCCATTTTATCTTTGATCCTGACCATATTTATTTGCACATTTTGCACATCTGCTTGTGATAAACATATTTTTAGATGCTGACATCACTTCCGTGTTTACATCTTGGTGTAATTCTCCTTGTGACCGCTCGGGTCCCTATCACAGCTGGTTCTTTTTAATGAATCATTTACAAAGATTCACAAATCTGCTTGTGAATTAGAAACTTGAATCAGACTCCCTCAGTGAATCATTACTGAGTTCTCAACTAATGTCCTCAGTGAATCGTGAGTCAATATCAGTTATGTCTGATTTTAAATGAACTGGGAACCGTTGCCATGATGTATAGGCTTCTAAGACTTTAAGCTGTTTACTGACTGGTTTTTAATATGTCAACATGTAGTTATTTAAAAAAAAATTAAATATAATATAATATAATATAATATAATATAATATAATTAATGCTGGGCAAATGATTAATCGCGATTAATCGCATCCAAAATAAAAGTTTGTGTTTACATAATATATGTGTGTGTGCTGTGTATAATTATTATGTATATATAAATACACACACATGCATGTATATATTTAAGAAAAAAATGTTATATTTATATAAAACTATTTATATTTATATATAATATAAATTATATAAATATATACAGTATATACATGCAAATATTTCTTATATATATATATATATATACATGTATGTGTGTGTATTTAAATATACCAAATAAATATACACAGCACACACACACATATATTATGTAGACACAAACGTTTATTTTGGATTAATCGCAAATAATCATTTGCCCAGCATTAATATAATATAATATAATATAATATAATATAATATAATATAATAACTGTAGTATAATATATAATAAACAATACAAAGATATAACACAAGGCTAATCATCTCTTTAATAATAAATTATTATAGCAGTATGCATATTAAGCTGAAGTTACAATATTTCCCTCTATGGTAACAAGCCAGTGTTAAGTATCATTGAGATACCATTATAGTTTCTATTTCATATTTTTAATTAGTTTTTATTTGTATATTTTCCATTCTCACATTAATTTTAGTTAAAAGTTTTAGTGATTTTGTTATTTTAGTTAAAGTTAAACTAAATGAAAATAAGAAATGTTGCCTTTGCAACTTGCTGAAATAAAATAAATGTTTTTTTTTTTAATATTTTATTTTATTTCAGTTAACATTTTTTTTTATGGTTTTAGTTTTAGTTTCAGTTAACTATAAGAAGTAATTCTTATTAGGGAGCAAAAGAAACAAATTCCCGACATCTCCTTCGAGAAACTCTTTTGTCTTTTGCTTGTCACGTTTGAACTGGTGGCGTAATGAGGAAGAATTAATTGGATTCTCTCGAGGCGATTTTCCTGACTCTTTTAACCCCTTATGTCAGTGACACTGAGTAACAACAGTGATGGCATATCTGGTTGGACGGTGGTTTTGTTGAACATGTAATTGAGGTGTCATCAGTTAATTAGGAGCTGCTTTGTGTTTTATCCCCGCAGCCAAAAATATGTTGCAATTATATGTCACAGCAATCACGTTTAGACTAGAAAATACTTATCTTCGTGCACCTGCACTGATAGATAAGAACTTTCCAATAAATCTTTGAAGATATGGCCTAGCTGCCATATAAGTCTCCTCCTCATCATCGTCTGGTTCATTAAGCAAGGTTCACTGTCAGAGGAGAAAAGAATTACAAGTGACAGGAGCATATTGAGCCAAAATAGAACTCATTTCACTCCAAAAAAAAGGGAATTGCTCTGTTTTCTAAAGAAACAAGTGCAGCCATAAACTATAATCAATGTGGTTACACTTTGTGTGACACCATTCAAAAATAGAAATGATGGCAGAAGGATGAGAAAGAACATTTTAATGAAGTTATATAAATTGCTTCCCAGCTGCAGGCTTCAGCGTACTCCGTAAAATGGAGCAGTCAAACAATCTGCCTGGCATGAGGAAACATTCATCTTTAGCTTCTGAGGTTTTGCATAGATGACTGACGACACCTCAGCACCTCAAATTCTTTGTGCACACTTCCAATTCTCATCGTAAGCAACATGTTGTGGATGAAACATCCTTTAGTGATGATTTGTCATTGAGAAGTTGTGGTTTTGAGTACTGATGAAGAGAAGAGAAAATGCCAGTACTGGAAATTCTCATACTATCTGAAGAAAAAAGGCTGTTTACAGCTTATATGGTGAAGTATGATGGCAAGTCTATTTTTAAACAAATGGGGAAAAGGAGAAAGGAGGCCAAATCTATCTGCATATACAGCATTATTTCAGTTTTTTCCAAATATGTCTCTCAAAATAGCAATGCACATTTTATGGCTCAGCAACCTCCGTTTCGCAGGGGTTCATTACTGCTGGAGCTGCTTGGAGGTGTTTTGGAGAAGACTTTGATTCGTTTCTTCCCTATCAGCCTGAGTCCATTTCCTCAGTCCTGTGTTTGACTCCATTATCTCTCTAGAGCTTCTCCAAACACCATCACTGGGAGGAAGCAGCGATTTTTATCAACTTTATTTTTTTTTAATTTTTTATCTTAACCTCTCCCTTCCTTTTTCTTTCAATCCAAATTCCTTGTGTATTTTTTTTTTTTTTCTCTGTTATCCTAAAAATGTTGGGTATTTACCTGAAAAGTTAAACATGGTAGTCTTAGTTTGTCAAAATACGTAATTTTTTTTTAGCAAAAAAATGTGATGTGATGGTGATACACCATGGTACTGTATGATTAGTATATTAATATGCCATAACATTCACATACTTGTGCTTAAGATGAATTGTAATTTTGGCAACTTTCCTATTACTTTATATCTCAATAACAATTGAACTGAAGTTACTAAGGTATGTTCTTCTGAAGCTATAGTTACCATGGTACCTTTTTGTAAGGGTTGCACACAGAGTAAAGCTAGTGATAAACATTCACACGTTAAGCCCCCGGAGCCGTGTGGAGTATGTTTATGATGGATGGAGGCACTTTCTTCAGCTTCATGCTCATTGATCCCGCTCACTGCCATTATAAAGCTTGGACGTGTCAGGATATTTATTAATATAACTCAGATTGTGTTTATCAGAAAAGAAGAAAGTCATATACACCTAGGATGGCAAATCGTAGCTCTCAGAAAAATACAAGCTTATACGTCGTAATTACAAGTTCTACAAGCACGTGATGGCTTTACAGTTCAGAATCGCTACGGTAATTACGACATGGTGTGAATCCAGTGGATCTTATGCTGCCTTCACGTGCTATAGGAAATTTGATAATTCCCACTTCTGAAATCGTGATTAATAGCTCATCACATTCACGTTTTGACTTGAGAGGGCGTTCATGTCCAATTTTTAACTAGGAAACTACGAAAATTCCGAGAGCACGTGAAAGCAGCACTCGTGGGTTGAAGGGACTGCCCAGCCACCACCCCTGCAGACCGGGCAACAGTGATTACGACATGGATGGACGCACCTTTTAACACATAAAAAACACTTTTATAGCCGAAGACAATAAAGTAACAATATCAAAAATCCCATATGACAGAAAACACATGATTACTAGATTGAGCCGTTCCTCCACTCGTAAAGGTAGTATAATTGGGACGTAGGCTATAGGCCGCGCGAATATTTAGTAAAAACCAAACGCACGATTGCGAGTGAGAGACAATTTTTTTTGTTTTACAACTACGACCATTCAATAAACAAGATATTAATATTGAGTAACTTATTTTTTTTATTTTAGATTCAATATTTCTCCAGTTACCTTGTCCCGTCGACGAAAAAACCGGCAGGCTACTTCCAAACGACACCGCAGCAGTCTCCAGCAACAGTTTGGCGTTTTAAACCGATTGAATCTATTTAGTGAACCCTTATAACCCTTATTTAGAAAGAGTAACTGGACAGTTTTCACCGCTCATCCACAGACGGTAAGCTATTATTCAGTAGGCCTTTATGGTTTGCTGCTCCTTGGATTTGTTGGTGTTGTATTAGGATTTTTTTATTGAGGTATTTTTTGTAATATGTTCAAGCAATAAAAAAAAAAAAAAAAAAAAAAAAAAAAAGTAGGCTAACACAATGCTAAATCACCATAAGGATTTTGAATTTATGGGTAAAATAAAGTTAATACTTGACTCACATTTTGTTCTATGAGGGTTATTATAGTTAACTGAAACTAAACCATAAAAATATTTTTATTACTTGACTACCATTAACTTCAATATAATATAAACTTATTTTATTTCAGCTTGTTGCCAAGGCAACATTATTCATTTAGTTTAACTAAACTAAAAATATTATACAGACAAAAAAAAAAAAAAAACTAACTTAAAGGCCAATTCATGCATGTAAACAACCTTGCGTTAGTCCTAGTCCTTATTACCAATTTATCAACTTGTGATTTTCTCTCTCTGGGGTTTTGAGCAGAAGATCTCTGACTGAATCGTCAGCATCCGTGAAGTGCAAGCCCACCATCTAGTGTTAAAACACCAGTAACAGTTGAACACTACAATCCTATTGTTCTCAGTCTCCTAACATTTCTCATTTAGTGCTGAGCTAGTAAAGCATGATTTAACATTTCAGAATTTATTCAAACAAACAATTAAAAGAGCAAAAATAATCCGCAAGCATGGTTTTAAGATGTTTATTTAAAAAATAAAATAGAAAAAAAATTACATAAAAATATTGAAGGAAAACTAAACGGTTCCTCCGTGTGACCTCTTGGATGCTTGGCGGCCACATTGAGGGACTTTCAGTATAAGGATTGACAAGTTCAAGAGTGCTTTTGGCCACTGCGACATAACAGACGTCAGCAAAAAAAAAAAAAAAAAAAAAAAAAAAAAGGTTACATTTAAAATCCATCATCGTTATTCAATGAGGAGTGTCACACTGTATCAAGCAGTACATCACCACAAATGTCAAACCATTAGAGTGAAATACTTACACCTTTCCAACACACCTCTACAGATTCACTCAGGAAAAACAGGGAGCCATTTTCATTCAGACAAATCACCGATAAAGTAGGTCCTTATCATTTGAACCAAAGGAGGGCGAGAGTTGCCTCAATGTCTGACTCTTTTTGCAAAAGATGCTGGTTCTATCTAAAAGCAGAAACTGCTATTAGAGTTACATTTGCCCTACTGCATTGATAGGCAGGCGGGTCAAGAGTTACAAGGAACATCCGTAGTCTCCGTATCAGATATGACTCTGTAAAACGCATCACACAAGTCAAAGTCAATCAATACAGACTCCAGGACATGGTTGTAGCGTTGTAACAGCAGTAAATATAGTCCGGTTGATCTCCAGGAGGAAATACTTGCATTGCAAAAACTCCAGACAAGACGTCCAGGTGTTTTTCCTCCATTAAAACAGACTGAACTTGCATACAGGAACTGTTCACATGTACCTTGATGCGTCGATCTCAGGCCTGGGTCCGTTAACGGTCACTCCGGTATAGTTTTTTAACAAGATTTACAAGCAAATGGCCGTCATGAGGGACAGAGGAAGAGAGAGATTTTCAAAACTCCACTTGCATAGTAACAATAACCTGTATGCCTGTGACGTTCTGAGCAACAGCAATACAGTTTTAGTGTGCCATATACAAACAGAACAAAAACAAATTCGATACAATACAGTACAGGAATAGGTTATTACCAAAAAGGCATATATTAGCGCAAGTACCTGGAAATAAATGCACGTCAAGATTCCAGAAAGGAATCAAAATAAATTCCCTTTCTCCGCTAGTCTGATTCGGGTGCCCGTTCAGAAGTCGAACTAGGTCCGATTAGGGCACCTTGCATAAAGCTGCACTGATCTGGAGTCCGCTCGCACGTTCATTAGAGCTTCCCTAAAATAATTCACGTCTCACACTTACCTATAGCGATTTTAAAAGGACAGACACACACATAAATGAAAGCGCATTCGGACCAAGAGCTCGAGCTTTTTTTCGATTCTCAATCTGATAAACCCAAGTCCTACAGACTCAATGCCACACAACTACAACCTCAAGACAAACGAACGAGACGAATAAAAGCAACAGCCGAGTTTCTGAAGCTCAATGTGGGAACACAAAGTGAGAAATGGCGACACCTGTTGGCAAAGAGTTCAAAGTCGTTCTGCGAGGTCTAAACTGGCTGCTTTAACTTGCTCTTGACCAGGTGCAATTTATGCCGAGAAAAAGGGGAAGAGGGAATATAAACTCTCAAAAACAGTTTTAAAACAGACTTTTTCCCTTAAGGAGCCTGTCTGACAGGATCTGTAAACGATGAACAAAATTAAAAACATTACAAAAATAAAAACATTTTTACAAAACAAACAAAAGGCTGGACGCGGAAAAACAAAAACAAAGAAAATTAAATATGTTTCCAGAGTGAAGGAAAATACAGAAAAAAAAAAGAAGTTATTGCACAAAAAAAAAAAAAAAGTAAAGGTTGCGTGATCAATACAGTCAATACGGGTGGGGGTCTCTGGAAGCATCTCAAGTGCAGAATCTGAAGCCAGCGTTACACACACATACACACTCATCACCTTTGAAACACACATCCTCACCCGATACAAGAAACAAACACTTGAACTCCACTGAATCTAGTTCGTCCCACAAGTGAAGGGTGTCACGTTTAGACCAAAAATGTGAAGACAGGAAAACAAGGAGCATGAAACACATACAAAAAAGGAACGTTTCACCTGTCAACCTGGAAGTTGTGGAGTAGACTACCGAAAATACAGTTCCTGTTCTCGAAGCTTCCTCAGGGAGATTGCACAGGTCAAAAAAAATATCAGTCTCAACATATACATGCACAGATTCAGTGGCAGACTGAACTACTTAGCACCACCATCACCACAACTACTGAACGAGGAGCTGGGTTTCAAACGCTGGTCTCTCTGTGCTCACACACCATCAGTAGGAGGGTAAATGAGTTCTCATCGTTTTAAGATGGGACCAGAGGGGTGGAAGAGGAAGCAAATGGAGAGGGAGCGCCCAGAGGGGAGCCGCGTCGTCTTTATCTGCTGACGCTGGCCGGCAAACTGTCCCTCTTCCTGCGGCGCCAGGTGTTGCGGTTGTACTGAATGTGGCTTCGGTTGGAAAGGCCGGGACTGTGCGCCACGGCGGGATTGTGGAAGCCCTTCAGAGGGAATTTGGGACCTGTCTGCTGGAGATAAGACAAGATAGGGCAACTTTAAATGTACATAATTTAAAACACAAATGTACTACCATTGAAAAGTTCAGAAAGGATGCATAAAATTACTGTAAAGACAGTAAAGACATTGGTAATGTTACAAAATATTTCTATTTTAAATAAATGCTGTTCTTTTGAACTTTCTATTCATTAAAGACATGAACAAAATGTATCTAAAAATTAAGTAGCTCAACTGCAAATCAGCATATTAGAATGATTTCCGAAGGATCATGTGACACTGAAGACGGGAGTAATGATGCTGAAAATTCAGCTTTGCCATCGTAGGAATAAAATTACATTTTCAAATAGAAAACAGTTATTTTAAATTATTTCACAATATTACTGTTTTTACTGTATTTCTGATCAATTAAATGCAGCCTTGGTGAGCATGAAATGTTTTTCATTAAAAGCATTTAAAAAAAAAAAAAAAGAAAAAAAAAAAAAGATACTGACCCCAAATATTTGAACAGGATTGGTGCATCTAAAATAATTAAATATAAAATTTAAAAAAAATATATACATGTGAATGATTTATGGAATTCTCAGGCATGTGATCAACTAAAAGACAAAAGTATTTAATAATAAATTATAATATATAACATGTAAAAGTATTAACATTATTATTGTTATTATTATAACAACAATAATTATTATTTTATTTTTAAAATGGTTGCCTACTTGCCTTAATTTCTTTGCTTTCAAACATTAAACCAATGAGCTTTTATTTTGGTGGAAAACCGGAAAAGTTACCGGGCAACTGGAAAGTAATGCCATTTCAATGCCCATTTTTTTCTTGCATTTGGCGCTTTAAATCCTGGCTAACATGCTAAGGGTGTCCTGCAGATGGCGCTGCAAGATCAGTTTAGTTTTGTTGGCAATTTCAATCATCATACATATTGTGTAGCATTATTTTTAGTACAGCAGTTTTTTCTAAATGATTTCTATTATGAAAAGTGCTGTAGAAATTTATTTGAATTTAATATTTCAAATTATTAAATTGATGAAAGATTACTTAATTATTGAATGCTCGATCTGATTGGACATTACATTAACACCAAGGTGGGCATTACATTTCTTAATTTTACCCTATCCTGTCATTAAACTAGTCTGTGAAGTCTCGAAGAAGGAAAGGTTGGGCTCACTGTCAAGATACAGCATGTAGAGGAGAGCGCACGTGGGACAGCCTACCTTTGGATGGTGGTGGGGACTGGGTAGAGGGCTGGGGGAAGCTGGGGGGACTGCAGGGGGGGGCATGTGGAGATATGGGGGTGGTCCATCTGCCATACACACCTGTCTGCCAGGTAGAGCGTGGAGAGAAAGATTGCCTGGGATTGACACTCTCGCCTGGAGAAACAGAGAGAGAGAGGGGAAGTTGGATCCAAGAATATGCCAGTGATACCTAACCAACAGAGCATCATCATCACAATTAGCTACCAAAACAAAAATTGCCCCTCACCTGGTTGGCCGGAGGCATGGTGAGTGCTGCCGTGATGTTGGCTTTGCCCGTACCCATCTGAAGCGCTGATGGCAGGGGTCCCGGTGCCAGAATCTGGAGAGGGAAGGGGGCTACAGGTGGAGTGACATACGGTGTGGAGTCAGAATCCTGGAGGAGCAGAAGTCAGTTATGTGAGGGAATGACAATCTAAGGCATATTAACCCTGTAAAGTCTGACATATGAAATCAGTCAAATCATATTTTTCTCTTTTTAATAAATGGAACAAATTTGTTGAACCTTTAGACAAAAAAAACAAAAGTTCTAAAAAAGTCTATGTTTTTGGTGAGTATCATATATGATACATTAGGCTTTTATGGTTCATATAGTATATAATATAGTGAGAATATGAAGCTCATAGTTTTGGAAAAACACCTCAATTTTATTCAGAGGCCCAAACTGAGCAAAAATATGCAATTTGGTGTAGTAGATGATATTCTAATAGCTTGTAATGTAAATCAATGAGATCTTTATAGCAGACTACTTATAAATGCAATGCATATAAATATCAGTTTTTGCTATATCTTCCAAAAATATGTCTTAGTAAGATGATATTTAAATGCTTAGATTTATGATCAAAACTCTGTAGTTTCTATTTTGGGGGTCAAACATATAATGCAATGCAATACAACTAAGAAATGTACAAATAAATGTTCCTCAAAAGCCTGATGTATTGTATTTGACTGGAGCTGCACGATTAATCAAACACCCATGCGATCTTATTCCTAAATGACAATAATTTAGCTAGGTTTATTAAACAAGTATGATCACAGC
Organism: Ctenopharyngodon idella; assembly: GCF_019924925.1. Taxonomy (NCBI): domain Eukaryota; kingdom Metazoa; phylum Chordata; class Actinopteri; order Cypriniformes; family Xenocyprididae; genus Ctenopharyngodon; species Ctenopharyngodon idella. Next base: position 21,523,955 of record NC_067238.1, read on the forward strand.
AGAACATTCAAATCTGCATTCGCACTGCCACTGAGTCAGAGACAGCAGTTGTCATGTAGGCTAGGTATGAGACAGCTTCACAATCTTTTCAACCACACATTATCATTATTTCTCTGTTACAAATAAAATAATTAAAATTATCACAGAAATACTGGGATAAAACTTTATAGTTCACATATGGACACTAATGTCAATGGTAGCGATCAAAATAAGGGGGCTTCCAAACTGGCAGTTTAGTTCGAAATGGGGCACGGGTCACATGGGGAAAAAAAAAAAAAAAAAAAAAACCCGGGCGCGCACCGGGGTACCGAACCTGAGACTACCTGAAGGAGGTAGTCTGAGTTCGGTTGCACTTGAACACGGACTCGGTATAGTACACGTATAACGGGTTTGTTAAGTTTTAATCATCCTGATCATTTAGAGGCCTAAATCTGGCATTAATACATTACAGTAGGCTTTATAGGGTTAAAGTATGAATACAGATGAAGGACAATGCTTACGATATCACTGCCTGACAGTGAGGATGCAGAAGAGGCAGAGGAGTGCTGTTGAGGGCTGGACAGGGACATGGGCGAGTCTGCGCTGTGAGGGGACACCGAGTCCCTCTGCTGCTGGTCCTCCACACCTACATTCAGCAGTGTGACCGTCTCCACCTGCTCCACTGAGTCTTTATGAGATGGACCTGCATGCAAAAGCAGTCAAAACATCAGCCAAATCAAAGCAGGTTACATTTGAAACATGGTAGAGCAACCATCTGTCTGTCAAACCAGACTGAGGACTTCCATGGACACTTTTCAAAAGGTCACATACTCCATTACCAAACTAATCTACCAAGCTTCAGTTTAATAAAACACATTAATCACAGTCAAAGACATGAATAAGATGTGTGAAAGGGATAAAACGCTGTTGAGGACACTTTCTCACTTCTAGGGCACCTACAAGTTATGCTTCATCAGAAAATGTTTCAAATCCATTTATATCGATGCACTGCAAGGACAGAGGTCAAAATGAAAGGGTTTGCCAAAGTGGCACTCCATCACTGCAATGCACTCTAACATAGGCATTCCTTGACCAATGAAATGTTATCCTTTTATTGGGCAAAACAGAGTTTTAATGTCTTTGAATTACTCTTGAAATAGATTTATAATTAGTTTCTCACGTCGACCAACATCTAGGACAGTGGCTTCCACTAGGGGGCCTCAAAACAACTTGATTTAAAATAAGACAAAACAAGCATTAAAATAAGCCAAAACGACTAAACATCAATGCTAAGCTACAAAATACATAATAGACGAAATTCACCTAGTATCTGCAGTCATATGATATATTGAAAGCAATTGTCTTTACATTGAGACGTACCAGGATTCCTCTCCATGCGGGAGTTGTGTCTGCCACCCCACTTCTTTATGATCCACTCCCTGTAGTCAATGACTTCCTGGGTGACTTTAATAATACGGCCCAAAGTGCTGAGGGGACAAGAAAAATGAAAAATGAAATATAAAATTGAATGTTTGAGAGAATTAGGGTGAACATGTTTGTATGCGCATGAGTGTTGTACCTGTCACTGTCTTTGTTAGGGTAAGAACGTGCAAGAGGTGAGACGGCGTGACCCAGTATTATATACGCATAGTCAAAAGCTTCCTTCACCTGCATGGCACCATAAGAGCTTCTGCCCACATCATTACCTGAGCAGACACACAAAAAGTAAATGTAAACTGTTTTTACGTGCTATGCATTTTTATTATGGGTGTGAATCTTTGGGTAGATAGGGAATTGATTTGATTCACAATTCATAGATTTTTGATTCTATTCAGGAACGATTTTTTAAATTCACAAATAAACAGTCTCAGTGTGCTTCACATGAGGAATTAGTCAAACTTAGTCACTTATGAGGTTCCAATTCGGTTAGGATGCTGCCTCAGAAGGCAGTAGACAGCAAGAAGCTCTCTAGGTTTTGCATTAATTCAAATTCAATTTTTGAATTAAAAGCTTGTAAATGTACCTGGAAGAAGAGGGTCCTCAATACACAGCATGGAGGGCCTGTAGCCATTACTCATGGCCTTCATGATGTCCTCTTTAGCCATGTAAGCACCACCATTCTTTATCCTGATGCCTGTCTTCAGGTAGTTGAAATGTCTTCCATACAGCTCAAAGAACTCGATGAGCAGAATGCCAAGGTTCATGTTGGGATTCCTGGCATCAATTCTTGGGTGTAACTGCGAGTGTAAACCAAAAATCAGCAGGCAAGTCGGGACATTCTCTTCATTTTGTTTGGAGTCATTTATGAAATGAGTGTGGCTGATACAGTCCAACAAAGGTAGTAAAATATGCTTGACAATGTCAGATCTCTAAATGAGACAAAAACAAGTTATTTTTGATGTAAAACACTGTGTTTCTTCTCTTTGCCTGCATGTTGAAACAGTTTTCATGCTTGAGAACTAGATTGGCTGCTAATGTTGCACCTGTAAGAAGCTGATGACCATCAGGATGAGACTATAAGAACTGATTCCCCCTGTGAAGACTTCGTTGAGGTCTCGCTGTAGCAGGAACTGTTTCAGCACGAAGATTAAATAAGGCAGCACGGTATACTTCTGTGTGGGGAGAAAAAAAAAAAAAAAAAAAAAAAAAAAAAAAAAGATATTTTAGACTTTAAAGATTCTTTTTATACCAGGCATTAAGAAGCAACTCAAAGGGCGACACTGTGACCACTTGAAATGAGAATTCAGCAAGGATTTCATCATTCATTTTTAAACGAAAGAGTCTTTTTACAAAAACAGTGTCATTACATGTTGACGTCAGGAATATTGAAGGCGTTTCTGTGGAGTCTTGCACATTTATGTACTTTCAAAGCCTAAAACATGGCAATCGCATATGCGGCTGTCTTTCACTGGAGATAACATCCAGCTGTTCAGAAGCAGCAGAAATATTTACATGAGGTAAATTGTTATGATAAATGGAGACGGGCCAATATATCTTACATTCCTCCATGTAAGATGGACATTGTCTTAAAGGCTTTGGGTCTTATTCACTAATGGTGCATATAATTGATAGTATTCTTATTATTCCTCCCTGGTGGAAGTGTATGGCAGCACTATGAACCATGCATAGGAAAATGAAATTTGGCATATTAATTGGGGTGGTTTTGAATAGAACCCTGACCACCTTTGGGGTCTCTAGGACCAACTTTACATATTTACCTCCAGTTCAAAAATTCACTTTTCTTTTATCCTAGAAACTAAATTCTTAGTACACCTGATTACTCTCCTCATTCATTACATTACAATATCTTACATTAAGACCCATTACAGTAGTCACCATGTTTGAGATGTAATTTGTTTTTCTTCCACTACTCCTTTGGCTCAGATGATTATTGGACTGAGCCGCACAGAAATGACTGAAGAGAATTTTGATATTCCTTTTTGTTCAAAAGTTATTATGGGAGGTTAACACAGTCAACCCAAAATTAGATTAGATGCTATATCTCTTCAATACTTCGATCTATTAATGAGAAACTTGGTACATTTCATCAGCACCATAATCTGCAGGCGGCACTGTTCCCAAATTTGGCATGTACCTTTAAGTCATGAGATCCGAAGAAGAAGAAGAAGCTATTTTCGTTTATAACTTTTGAAAAGTTTGTCAGAAAATCATCGTCTACGAATTGCTGGGGTCATGCTGAAACCATTTTGAAATTTGTCCTAATTTGCGTTTTTTTTTTTTTTTTTTTTAAAAAGCTTTGGCATATTGGCACAAAATTTGCTACATATAATGGACAGCATGTCCTTAAAGTGCCTGAAAAACTTGAAGACAGCACCACCTAGCGTTCAGAAGATAAGGCTTTTTACAACAACAACAACAAAAAAAAAAAATCTTCTAACTGGAAAAAAAATAAATTCTCTCAACGTCTTCCTCAGTTTATGCCAATTCCAACATCTTATTTGTCATTTTCCAACATTTTGGTCGGCCACCATGTGGAAGTGTATGAAAAACAGTTTTTCACTACTCCTACAAATTATAACAGGCCCACATTGCATATGCATAGAAAACCTTAAATATACAAAACCTCCCTGTGTTGTTTGACGTGTTTGCTGTACTTGCAGTGTTTCTTTCTGTGCCTTTGGTGTCTGGCCCATAATTGCAGCTTGCAGCTATATTTGCCTTATGTTTTATTCAATTTATGAAGGTGCTAAACAGTGTAAACTGAATTGACATTCTATTGCAACGGTACAATACTATTGTATATAAGGTAAAGAAAAATCTCCTCTTGTGGTTGCACAGATGAGAGCTATGAAGGTGATCTGCTGTCACAGGGGACTATATCAGGTATGCACATAGAAACGAACCTGGCAAAAGAGCATTCAAACATCTGCGTTGAAAGCTTGCTGACAGATGTTAAAGTTATGCTTCACCCTCCTCCTCCTTCCTTTAGTCAAACACTGACACTATAAGCCTGACATGTAATCAGCAAACAAGGAGTAAATCTAGGACAACTAGAACATGTAAATACAAGCAGGGTCCCAAAAAAAAATTACTTTTTCACAGTAAAAAGTAAAAGTGCCGTTCTTAGAAGAATGTCGACAACAGTTGATAATGTTCTTAAAAGAAAAATGTAGAAATTTATGCAAATAATTCAACCACAGTACACTGAGAATTGCCTACTTGAGCTGAAAGAACTGAGAAGTGAACAAAAGCAAATCAATTCAGTTTACCAAATACAATCAAGCAAGTCAAAAAAAAAAAATTTAAGAGAGTAAATTTAAAGGATATAAGCAAAAATGAACTACTATGAACAGTAAATTAGCAAACAATATTCAGTTCAGCTCTCACTCTTGTGACTAAAATACACCACCATTTGGAAGTTTGGGGTTAGGAAGATTTTGCAATGTTTTTGAAAAGTTGATTTTGTCATTTTATTTTTACAGACTAAAAGTTATTTATATGCCATTAGTGAAATTAATATGGACTATATACACTATACGTCCCTATACTATAACTAAAACAAACAATCAAGGCAAAAATGAACACATGAATATAAGTAAACCAGCAAACAATATTCAGATGCACTCACTCCTGGGACTATAAATAGATTTATAAAATGTGCTAAACATTACCTTCACATATTCTTTGATGAAGCTAGCAGCTTTGATGCCCGTCTCCACGTTGAAACTGATGTCCACTTTCACCTCGGTCTCCTGATCTGTCAGTTTGATGATTGGTACCTTCAAAATTCAAAGAATTCGAAGAAATTATAAAATAATTAATTGCCAAGAAACCCCCAAATGTTACAAAAAACAAAGCAACAACCTCTGCATATGAAACAGTTAAATTGAGTTTAGCAAATGTTAAATCAACAATACAGGGAAAAATACATACCGTAGCTTTGTCGAGAACTTTGATGGAAAAGGGCTCTGCCACATTGTGTTTTCTGAGGGCCTGCTCCAACTGCTGCAGGGGAGGTTTCTCCCATTTCCCAAACACCACCAGGTCAATGTCACTACAGTATAAAGAATCAGCCAGATTCTTTCATACAGCTCTACATATAAATAACTTGCAATTTCTCCACATGGGTCTCCACATGAAAACAAAACCACCTCACAGCAAAGTGTTTTTGCTGTCAAATAAACTCACATTCATCGTTTTCTCAGTAGAGTTAAACCAAATACATGGGACCTATTGACTTAACACAAGGAAAATCTGTCAGGCTTCAGACTCAGAGACATAAACCAAAACCAATTGTGGGACAGAACAAATTTTAGAAAGCTATAGATCTAGTTTGTTCATTTGTGACATCCACATTGAGTCACATATTGAGTTAGCAAATTGCAATTGATCATAAGTTATTGGAGAAAAAAAAAAAAAAAAAAAAGAAGCAGCTCAGAGCCAAAAAAAAAAAAAAAAAAAAAGGCTAACATGCTATTATTGTGATGCACATGCCACAGTCACTACTCATCCTTCTGAGAGAGTCATCTTACTGAGAATAGTGTTATGACTATACAACAACAACAGACCAGCATGAGCAACAAGAGCAACATAATGTGTGTTGAGAACTGCTAAGGGTTCTGTTCAAAATCTCACTGTTGTGTTAATGTGCAAGAACAAACACACTACTGCACATGTTCATTTACCTGGTTGGGAGAAAGAGTCCAGTGCTAAAGCTGCCAAAAATCTGGACCTAAGTACATAGAAGTAAAAACAATTACATTTGTATACTAATTTATAATGCCAATAGCTCAATTTTTATATACATCAGCTCTTAAGCTGGCTTACATCAGCGGTTGGCCACAACTCCTTGATGACCGACTCTATCCTGTCCACTACCTCCTGTCTCATTGTGGCTTCCTCAGGACGAGGAGACATGAAATTGTAAAAGTCCATGATTTCTTCATGCAACCTTAGAAAAATAAAGAAAGACAATTATGGAAAGACAGTTGGTACAATTTAAAAAGCCATTCATGCACATCCATCATGTAAACAACTCATGAAGCAAGAATCTTGAGATTTAAGATTAAAAAAATATCCATTACCAACCTGTACAATTATACTTGGACCACAGGACTAAGAACTTGATTGGGTAAATGTCAACCAATACGTGTTTAGGCATTTCATAGCAAACTCACATTCAGATCTGGTTCCATTCTGGTATGGAAACAGCCACGTTTCACAATCCAATCAATTCCCGATGGATAAAAATCAACTGCCAGAAATATTTAAATGTTTGCAACATGGAAAAGACACCCCAGTACAATACAATAGAGTAAAAATGATGAGGTTCTGACAGATTCATGTGTAAATTCAAAACCCATTATGTAGTAATCAATGAAAATTAACTATACAGAGAAAATGAACAATAGAATGTTGAGATGCAAAATTTCGTGCAGTGGTTAATAAAAAAATATTCTATATAATAACTTGATTCATGAACCTCTACATTTGGTTCTCCCAATGTAGAATCTTTGGTAAGCTGTGATTTTAATTAGGTTTTTGTTTTGAAACTTTTTTTTTTTTTTTAATTCTCTCATTCAAATCAGTCATATTCACACATGGTCTGTCCTAAACCAATGTTCTGAATTTAAACTTTAAGCTGTCTTACAGAATTGAGAGTTGCTATTTCTTCAGAAATAACTGGAATAAATACAACAAACTCAAACAAACAACATTAAACAAAGACTGATTTTAAAACGCAGCCTACCTAAACAGCATTTTGCACCTATGATACACAGAAAAGCCGTCTAGGACTAGATAGGCCACTAACAAGGATTTGAGACACAGTCACTGCCTCATTTGGTTCCAGATTCTTTTGTGGAAAAATTCCAGAGGTCTGTAACCATCCACCACAAATATAACAAGTTCATGCAACAAATTCATCCCTGCTTACAAGCCAGCAATTGCTGGGTTACTAAAGACATGAATCGCATTAAGTGCCTAGTGCTCTACTCATAAATCAGCAAAAACTAAAATCCTGAATCCAGCCAACATTAATAGACAGATGACAACATATGTAACAAAATGGTCAGTTAAAAGTAGAGCTGCACAATACTGGATAAATTGAAAAAAAAAAAAAAAAAAAAAAAATTCACGATTTTTTTGTTTCAAATAGAAATCACGATTCTAAACAGACAACTAAACAAAAATAGCATAACTTGCTAGAGGTTCTGACAAAATATTAACTGGTGCAATCTAGGGCTGTCACGATTCCTCGATTAAATTCAAGTACTTGATTTGAAAAAAAAAATCCTCGATTGCAATTTACCCGTGACGATTAACCGGCAAAATACCGGAAGTGGCGCACTCCATGCACGAGAATCAATGAACTGCATTATTAGATTGTTTTCTGATCTGAACGATGTATTAAAACATTTAAAAATCATAATAAAGCATAGTGCTATTGTGAATTCACAAAGGCTGTGATTCAATTCAATAAATATATGAGCTGCAGGTTTATAAATGCACTTTATTTACATGCGTGTAGGTTACGTGCATCTCAGAGCAGCTCATCAAAACATGACAAACACTTGCCAAACGGGTCTACATTTCACAAAGTCATTAAATGTTTTGTCTCTTAGAAATGAACATTTGACAGTAGCTTGAGATGAGTCACAGTAGCAGTAGCTTGAGTTGGGATGCAGATGTAAATTTATGTTCACTGACAAAAACAGTAACATCTGTAAAAGTTGTCACAACCTCATTTTTATAGGGTAAAATTTGATCTTCCATAGTATTTGGATCATGTTAACCATGGGTAAAACTAAAAAAGTAAAAGGTAAGTATTGTTTCTATGGTATTTGTTATGAAAAACAGTAGCCTACAGACATTTAGTATAATACAAATGCACAAATAACTGCTATAATATATTTAATGACAACATTAATAATATTGTACAATCAATACAAATATCCCACAATCCCATGGTTTCAGTTAGTGTTACTACAGTAAATCATGGTAAATATTGGTGACCTGTGGATTGAAAAGCCACAGGCGAATCATTGTCATTTAGGAGTAAGATTACGTGGGTGTTTGAATCAAGATTGTGATTTTTTTTAACGATTAATTATGCAGCTCTAGTTAAAAGCACCATTGTCAGACTTGAATTGTTGTTTGCTTATATTTGTAAATACTATATTTGAGTGTAGTTGATAATAACTAAATTTAGTCGCACAACATTAAGTTTGATTCATTTCAGTGAATTGAATCAGTTTTTCAAACAGCTTCAAAAACACAGCTTGGTGATTAACTGCAATATCATGTGGTCCCTGACATTCCGCCATGGCGTATAGAGTGCAATAGTCGCATCCACTTTTTCAGCGGTGTTGGTTCCAGAAGTATTTTTTTTTTCCCCCATTCATTTTTCAAATAAGGATTTTAAAATAGTCTTTGTTAAAGCATTTCAATCCAATGACCAAATTTTTGTTTGACAAAAAGAGTATTTAAAAAAAAAAAATCAAACAAAAAGACAAAGGTATACAAACCTGTGCACTTAACAGCTTTATGGAGAGAAAGAACTAGAAACCTATGAAGAATTCCGAATGACGGTTGAATTAAAAACTAAATCGATTTAAAGATGTTAATTATGTATATAAAAACAATATATTTTACACTCACTGCAAAATATTTAAGTAGCTTGAAAGCATGGGGAAACTGACTACATTTGCAGTGCTTCATGGGAGTGGGTGGGCACTAAAATGATCTTGCTCATCACAATTCTCTGATTGGTCGAGACTGCTCTGCAGAATCATGGATAATGTAGTTCTCACACCAGAAATTCCACTGTTGATAAGTATTTTAAAATACATGAGAATGTACAAAAGAATGTACCATTGATTAACAATCACGTAGCTCACAGTAGATGTCTTTAAAGGTTTATAGAAGTTACTTTTAAAAATCATATCTGCTTATTGAGAAAATAAATGCTTATTGAATAGAGAATGAAGATTTTTACTTCCAGAACCCGACTGTTGCCCTCTATAACACTCCAAAACGCCTATTATTAGTTTTAACAAAGTCCCTTTAACGTATATAAAATCTTTGGTTTTAAGCCTTATTAATAATTTATTGTATTTTTTTCTGCTATGATTCAGTGCATTACAAGTAATTCGCTTAAATAAAATTTACACCCATGGCTCTTAATTCAGCGAATCAGTGAGAGTTGACTCAAAAAGCCACTCCGAATGATTCAATCCGATTCGTGAATGACTCGTACAGACCGGAAGAGATCCGATTCAAAAGAGCGATTCGTTGACAAATAGGACATAGCTAGCCTACTACACATAAACTGCTAACACACGCATACATTCCACAAGTGACCCAACCCACAGAGGCTCATAACCAAACCTAGGACACCCAGCTAGCGTGCTAAAGCTAAAGTCCTGGTCCAATACGTCAAAAAAGGCCCAGTGACACTTTATCAAACACAAAAGGCCACAGAAAAAAAAAAAATAACGTAACATTATAACGACCCATTCCGAGCGCTGCTGCTGTTATAAATCAAGCTCATCTCACCCGTCAACCCCTGGGTTATATTTCCTCGTCTTCCACGGCGTACCGGAGTTCTCATAATTGCCGTTAGTCCAGTTGGAGAGCAAATAGTTTATCCCGTAGGTGCTGGCCTTATTATCGCTTTTCCTCCGGCCCGGATGATGGTGGTGGTGATGGTGGTTGTGAATCGCTGCCGGATGGGACGGATGGCGCTTCATGCAACTCTGCTGCTGCTGCTCTTGATGGAAATGCCGTATATGAGGATGAGGAAGATGATGATGATGGTTGACGTTATTCAGCACGTTTTCGCTGCAAGTAAAAAATGGATGGCCCTTGTTCATATTTCCAGCGATCACATTAGGGCTTGTAGTCCTTATTTTAGAGCAGCTGGACGCCAAATCCGCCACCGAGCCGGTCTTTTGGGTCATTTCGCCGTCTCCCGTGTTTCCATTTAACGGGTGAGCCACAGAACCGCTGCCCGGGATCGCAGTGCCGTTGTTTTTGATGTTAATGCTGTTATTTGCATTGGACGCTACAGTCTTATAAACGTCAGACGCCGGAGAATTGACATAGAGGAGGTTGTTGTGGTGATGGTGGTTCTGGTGCTGACCTGTGTTAGTCCGGTTTACCTGAGACGTTTCCCACACACGCATCCATAAAGCGTTCGCAGGACCTTTCTGTTCCGGCTGAATCCAAGCGACCCTCGGATCCATTCAACTTGTCGTTCTAACAGCCCTGTCAAACAAACGAACGCCTTTCCCCCCCGTACAGCGGATAAGTTTGATTCCGGACTGCGAGAATATGCCTGTAAACTGGGTTACGCGAAACGACAGGGAAAATAACAACGTGCCAAACGCCACAACCGACCAACGGGAATCAATTAGTGGCCCTTTCCCCCGCTAGCTATAAACTGTTAGCTAAACTACAGTATTTTCAATATGGCGTATTCCCTTGAACCCCGAAATCCAGTACGCATGTGTAGGATTTAAACCATCGGGGCAGCACACACCCCCCAAACTCGAACACCGAGCAGGCGCAATCGGAGCCTATTCAGCAACCCCACCCTTCTAACCGGCATCAAAGCGAGGACACATTTTTGAATTTACTACACCGCGCGAGCAACGCGACTCGATCAAACCATACGCAGCGCGCGCACAATGAGCAGCGAAAGCAGCTTCATGATTTTAATGACCGCATGATTGTTGATGTGCGCAGTAATAGTGATGCATCTAGAATCTTTATTAGTAGCATTAAATGCATTGATATGTTATAAAATGTTGCATTTTTTTTTTTTTTTTTTTTGCATTTTGCAAAAGGCAAAAAATAAATGGACATGTATCTAAAACTATTTACTAAGTAACTCATTTGAGATTAAAGAATAAAATATGCCTTTGTGGTTTACTAACTCATTTGAGATTAATGAATAAAATGCTTTTGTGGTTAACCTTTGTTACTTCAAAAGGATTTTTTTTCTCTTGTAGGCCTACTTTTGCTGAAATTCTTTAAAAAAAAAAGAAAAAAGAAAGGAAACTTTTATCAACAGAAACTATGGCCTTAAAAATCTTGAGATTAATCATGATTAATTATTTTGATGCATTAACAGTATATCAAAATAGTTAATCATTATGATTAATCTAATTTTTAAAATAGTCTTCTATTTTTTATTTTATTTTTTTAAAAAGGAAACAATATATATAACAGCCATTTTCTTGATACTGCAGAAGTTCAAGCTGAAAACCAATATTTTAATTAAATTAAATACGGTAAACAAATTCTTAATGAAACTAGAAATGTGGTCACGAAAAATTTGAAAGATATATGTACACGGAAATATGCAAATGGGAGCAATACCAGTCTGATAGAACTATGCATTTCAAGAGAGTAAAACAATCAATTTTACATTTATTGCAAATGACACCAAAAAAAAAAAAAAAAAAACCTAATAAGCAAGAAGCAAGACTGAATAACAAAGGCAATTGCCTTCATGCTTTCGAGGAAAGAACAGGCTTTCTCTGTTGATAATAATAAATCATAATCTGACATGCTGAAGAGAGCAGATAAGCTCCTCCCACGGTGATTACGCAAGGAGTGCTTTGCCTTCAATTCACGTGTAGCATGTGTACGGTGGGGGGAAGCCCCTCATTGTCAGAATAGGCATCTTGTGAGCTCAGAACATGCAGAGATGGTTAATCCATACAGCGGATTGTGCATGCTGCTGCTCTTAAGTGTTACGTTTCTTCTGCAAACAAGTCTTTTGCATTCTACATCCTTTAAAGCCTTAAGCCCAAATGAAGGTGTTGCAAAAGGTTATGCATGGATGCAATGTGGTTTGCAGGGGGATTTCATCATTGCTTTGCCTGGGGCTGGGGTTATTTCTCCAAAGAACCATCAGACAGATTGCTCACTGCCCGACCTGACACTTCCAACAGCTCCAGATTGACCACGAACATCTGAGGTGAAATTTTGAGCTTCAATGTCAATAAATGAAATCTGAAGTATCTCTGATTCATAAAAAAGCTAAACTATTAAAAAGATGGATAAAGTACTATTATACAGTTGTATGAAATACTTATTTCATGGTATTACAGTACAGGCAATGGGGTGTTTATAAGCAATTTATATGACCTTCCACATTCCATAGTAAATGAACACAACCACTTTCCCTGCTGACATACAACACATAACTCTTGCCCTATTTCATACATTATGCCTGAAGGTATTATGAGAGCCCACCTGCAGCATGTCAAAACATGTCAGCGATGGTAAATGATAAAGTTACAAGCTAACTTGCACAAAAACAGAGGCAATGGGACTGAAGTATCCATGAGTTCGTGACAATGTTGTTGTACGTTCAATAAAGATATTATGGTAATTTTACCATGATGTAAATATACAATACATATCTTACAATGATGTAAAAAGACATCCCATATATTCAGCCATTTTGAAAAATAACTCTAGCTGTCCTTTTAAGGAAAGGTATGTGGTTCTTTTTCATTGAGAGGTGAGCAGCATTCGGTCTTGGGATACTTATGGTTATTGATCTTAATACTTCATTTTGACAGCTTCATGTACTGACCCTATTGTATAATAACCCTGCCATCTGTTGCCTGAAAGTTCTTGGTAAACGTCAGGGGAAAAAAAAAAAAGTTTGACAGAAGGTGCTTTTATTTGTGTTAAGATTTGTTAAGACAGTCAAATCCATTCATTGTTATGACAGTATACAATTTACACAACGTGCCCCTGTTGGAATTAAATGTAATTTCTTAAACCTGCTAAATAGTTCACTTTCGGTGGAGTCTGGCACATAAATCAGTAACCATAACACCAATTTTAAATTACACTTGAAATCTCCTTTCAAAACATAAATCACTAGGAACGTTTTGAAATTTTTCAGATTACAGAAATGCAAATTCGCCATGAAGGGCTGAACATTTTGGATATGGGCTGAATCTGAAATCACATACTTCCTATTTAGTAGGCGAAAAACACTATATAAAAACAGTAGTGTGTCTGAATTCACAGTATTCACAAAACAGTAGGCAAAAAGTATCCAGATGACCTACTAATTCTGGCGAGATTCTGAAATGCATCCAATGAAATTGTGAATAGCAGTGAAGCGATGCAACTGATGCTGGTAGGTCAACATTACGAATGTAGTACGGATTAAATTCACACTATATAGAATGGACTTTTTAATGGTCATAATATAATTATATATTAAAAAAAATAAGTAGCTACTTAGAGAGTAAGCGATTTCGGACGCAGCCTAGATCTGTGTAAAATGATAAATGGTTCTGCTATTGTCAACCTGCAGTGCTCACTCTTCCAACAGATAAATCATGTGTACCGTTACCTTTTCTGAGGCCTTACTCGGATAGCCTCGAATCCAGCATGACCAGAAGCACAGTTCAAAAAGTCCATATTTTGCTGACACAGGATTAGTTTGAAGAAACGACTGAGTGGTTAACTCTTAAACGCATACCTTGGGTCTTTATTGACCCAGGAGGATGTCATTCACTACCCTCCCCCTCATTCAATTTTTAAAGTTAGACATCAGCCTTCTTAGTATTCCTCAAACTAATCATTATAAACAATATAACAAGAAAATTTCCTATTTAATTTTTTGTAAAAAGTGACAAAATATGCTTTATTTTATTCTTTTGTAATTGTCATTAAAATATCAAGAGAGTTTTATACTATTGCAGCAGTTAGAGATCCATTTGTGTTAGATATAGATCCGGGTCTCCAAAGACCTGAATATGTAATAATTGGCTATTGTCGAAACATTCATTCTTTTAAGAGTTAATAGGGAAGATCTGGATTATGGTAGCAGCTGTTTGCCATGTGTATCTCATCTGATCTCTCCATTGAGATGCTTTGAAATCTCTCACAGTAATGCTGTTTTTGCACTTCACAAATGTACATGCTATAAAATTGAAAGAAAAATTTGTCTTGTAAAATTGAGTTCATGTAATGCTCAATGCATTTTTCCCAGTCTCTGTATTGAAACACAGTAGAGTGTGGCAGCTGGGCTTACCACAGGATCAGAGCACAAATGGTATTAAAGCTTTCCTTGATTTTGGATAGTCTTCAAATTTTGCTAGATACCACCTGTAAAATGAAATGGCACATTAAACAACAATCTGTGATACTGATATCAAAATATTTATTTTTATAGAACATGTCTAGGTCATATTTCACCCTAAAAAATAAATAATGAAAAAGAAAATATGATTTAATATATTATTGCAGATGTAAATGCACTTTAAAATTTTAACATTTTTTTATTTTATACTAATAATGTATATATGTGAAACATATATACATTATTAACATAACAGAATGTGAAACAATCTTGACTGTTCTAAAATATGCTTCATCTTTTTAATAATTTATATTACTTGTGATTCTGGAATGACACCAGACATACGAGAACTGATGAGAACTGAAAGCATACTAATATTTTTTTTCTGATAATTGCAGTCACATTGAGAAAGAATTCATTGTTTCAGACTTTAATGCCTTACTTGTGGTGAGACATTCCTCTGCTGGACAGCACAACAAAACTGAAGAGAGCAAAAGCTGCACTATGGACCGAATGACCAGCCAGAGCAAATCCAACCCATTCCACAATCTCACCTAAGAAGTTTGCTCCTGATACATACTCAAACATGCCCCCTATGAACAGAAAATAGTTATGAAGAGACACTTGAATGGAAGACATCACACAAACAGGCTATTTACAAAGCAATAATAAACAAATTTCAAGTCAGTTTCAAAGCAGTGAAGTTGCATCACATGTGTCGTATTAAGCGTGAAACCAACATGCTGTCTGGATTAATTTGTCAGAAATAAAGCATGTCTGATTCATCATGTCAGTCATCACTTATTCATCAAATAAAACAAGAACAAGCTTTTGGACCTTAAACAACGTTGACATATCGAAATAATTTAAAATCCTTTTGTTTTGGCTTTTCGTTGAAGGCTTACTGACTTACTGAAAAAAGCATAATATTTATTTTTTAATAATACCATCTGGAGTTGTGATGTCAGGCAGCTTTAAAATACTTTTAATAAAAAAAGAAAAAGAAAAAAGTAAGAAAAATAAGAGATGATTTACATATTGCATGGACACTGAGTGTCTGGGAAAAGAGATAGAAGTGCATGTCACAAATTATTAGAAATTTCTGAAGCAGGGTTGTCCTGACAAGCTGTTGAGGCATTGAGTCATGACCAGAAAGGGCATCTATTTTTATTTTCTTTCAGAGCCAAAGCCAGATTTAAAAGATTTTTTTTAGCATTGCATCAACACTCAAACCAGCACTAAAGAAGACGCCCAAGCATTGACCACCCGTTTGAACTGAATGCATGTGGTATGTTTCAAATGATTTGTGTTGTTCTGTTCTGAATACTCTTAAATATGTATATTGGCACTGGGTTTTATAAATTTTGAGTATTTAAATATTGTGGTATTATGACAGTCTATTCCTAAAATCTAAAGCTGCATGCCATGTTCTTAAGCTGTCACTAAGAATTTTGTGATTGTTTTATGTGGAACATGGTAAAGATGCTGAGCACCAACATTTTAGTCCATTTCAATATAACATTTATTCCAATTCATAAATGGTGCTGTCAGTCTGATAATTATTGCCTTACCTCTAGGTATCTTATAACCTGTCTCTCCAGGCTCACGGAGATTCCTGAGGATATGGTCAGAGTGAATGTTAATGATCCATCCCAGGAACCACATACAAGAACCTGAAAAAAAACCAAAAAAAAAAACATAATACATTCAGAATATGAAATATTCTGTTTTCAACATTGATAATAATAAGAAATGTTTCTTAAGCAGCAAATCAGCATATTAGAATGATTTCTGAATGATCATGTGACACTGAAGACTGAAGTAATGGCTGCTAAAAATTCATCTTAGCCAACATAGGAATAAATTAAATTTTACAATATTTTAAAAATTAAAAGAAAAAAAAAAGCTTTTTTCTAAATGTATTTAACTGTATATATATATATATATATATATATATATATATATATAGATAGATAGATAGATAGATAGATATAGAAATACTGTAAAAAGATGATTGCTACAAAAGCCTGTAGGGAATACAGATGAATACCATGAACGACAGCTAATGTTTGGTCAACCATGAGAGGTCAACTAAAGTTCAGAGAGATAACCAAATTCTATTTACTCTGCAGTGGTCAAAGTTACAATAACCAGGTCAAGGGACTTAAGGTTTAGGGAAATAATCTAGAATGTGAAAGTAACAAGAATATTGATAAGTGAATATTTATGTCTCTTCCTTGACCAATAGTGTCAGTGAATGTGCCGTGTTCTCTCATATCCATGCTGATTGTGGCCTGGTGGTGATGGATGAATTCCAGTGTCAGCTCAGCATTTCTTATTTGTTATGGAATACTGCACTATTTATTATGAATGATTAATCTGTGCAAATCATATTTTTTTTTAAAATCCCACACTACATGTTTTTCTTGTTCGAGAGGTCCTTTCACTCAGATACACGTCACAATAAGGAAGAAAAGACTTTCACAACTTCCATTTCATGCCAACTTTAAAAAGTTTATAGAAATTAACACAAGATTTTATCACATTTGAAAGAGAGTAAGATACTAAAATGATGGAAAACTTCACATACACTGTGAATAATTACTACCTGTGATGAAACAGGGATGTGTAACCCAATCAGGTGGGTAATCTGCATAGTGACTCAGGTATCTTGCCTGCAGGTACCCATTATACATGCAGAAGACAAAGGCCAGGGCAAACGAGAGGAATGGTGTTGATTTCCCTCCTCGAATTAAAAATGGGTAGATGAGGGTTCTAGGAGAAATACATGTTCATGTTTAATATTAAGTAGTCACTTGCAAGACAAAATTAGATTATTTACTGACACATGTATGGACATGTTGTTTTATTTTCATTTTATATGTTGTATAACAAGAGCAAATCCTACCTTTGCAAATAATGGAATAAGAACATGAGTAGAAGTAGTTGGTTGGGCAGGTGCATTATCTTCGCACACGGACTCCATAGCACCAAACTCAAAGGCACCAGAAAGGCCGGCAATTCTTGAACGAACCAGGCGAACTTGACATTTACTGGGAATCCATACCCGCTGGATGCATATCTGCCATAGGGCACGTGCTTAAAGCGAAAAGTCACAAGATTTTTGAATGCCAAAACCACCATCAAGTACGATAAACAATCTAAAACGAACAGTTCTCCCTCATCCGAAGAAAATAATATCTTTAGAATAGCTTCCATAGTTGCTAATAGAAATACTACTTAGAAGCAGAAGAAAGGTTTAGGTAATGTTTGTGTGTATTTCGTGCACAAAACAAACTGACCCCTTGGAGAAACCTGGAAGACCCGCCTATCACTACTACATGTTTTTCGCCAATCAGGAGAGGCGATGGGCGGGGTATGTGTCAAATACGGCTTAATATATGCAAGTTAATAAATTCTAATCAGTAGATACACTTTATACTGCATAAAGCAGTTCATTAACTAAATAAAAAGAAATTAGAATTTTATTCATCTTTTACTGTTAAGTGCCATATTTCATATTTAACTAAAATGTAGTAATTTAGTACTGTTTTTGAGAAAATTCAGAAAAAACTATTGTAACATTCTAAAGATGTCAAGACTGGGCTTTTTTAATATGCTGAAACTTCATATTTTAATTACACCTATTTTTTATTTAGATATTTTTTTATTGTGATATCATAGTATGTTGTCTTAATTTTATCTGGCAATAGGTTTATTTGGATTGAAGGTCAAATGTTTAGATTAAATACTACTGTATTTTAAATTGTGATATTTTAATTAAGAATAAGGAAGAATTAAAAGGAAAAAAAGAAAAGAAAATCTTCTGCATATAGGTCAGGCAATACTGCGGACACCAAGAAGGGGTCTTAGTTGAATGTGCGCTTGTTTCGACTGCGTCACATACACGTGAGTTCAGGAGGAGCTGAGAAGTGCATTTATTTTATTGAGATATTAAGACACTCAGTCAACACGCAACGCAGGTTTATATCTAGAGTTTTATGCGTCTGCAACATGGGCAGGAAAAATAGAAACAGACAAAGACCTCAGCAGAACAGAGATGGAAGACCAGAGGGGAAAAGAAACAGAGATGATGCTGTGAGTTTGCTAATTGCTCTAGCTTCTTACTTTTCTGCTCAGTCCCAACACTGCACATTCATTTATGAATTTATTTTAACATATGCTGCATTGGGAATAAACACATTATATAGTCGCATCAAAATTATTGTGCATATATAACAATGTAATCCTGTGATATATGGAATGTAGGTAGTAGTTGTCATACTAGTAATTGGTGTACTCATATGGGTTCTTATGGCAGGGTTGGGGAGCTGGATACTCTGAGATAATCAAGGAAAATAAACTCTTTGAGCATTACTACGAAGAGCTGAAGATTGTCCCAGACGGAGAGTTTGAGGCTTTCATGGATGCCATGAGGGAGCCACTGCCAGCTACAATACGGATCACAGGATACAAGAGGTGATGTAACATTTTATGCAGGTCCAATAGTTTATTTTTTTATTTTTTTGACTATCACACAATTTGAATTATTGTTAAGGTAACCTGTTAACTGTCAGTCTCACAGTAGCAGGACACTAGGCTTGCTTTTTTTATTGCACCCCCCCCATCACATATTTTAGTAATCATCATAAATTAGGTATCATTCGAAAGCTTAAAGTCCCTAATGGTGCGAGGGCAGTGCAACCTGTCACTCACAGGATATCACCGCATTAGCAGACCACAATGATCCAATCAATTCTCGATGGACAAAATCAAGTCCCGCCCTATGTTTTGTTTTTTTTCTTGCCACTTCACTCACATATATGGCCCTGCCCCAAATAGCACACTTCATAGCACTTTCGGTCTTGTGGACTAACAATGGCTGCCGTGTCCGTGTCCGTTTAGTCCACGAGACTGTAGAGTGTCCCATTTGTCAATTTTAGGTCTCAGAAGGGTGCTCGTGAGTGCCCCCTTTGCGGTAGATATGCACACTTATTAGACATTGAAATTAGACATTGCTTTGCCATGTACTTAAATTATTTTTAAAAGTGGGCAGTGTCATGTTTCACATTGTACAAAATTTATGGCACTATTTTATAATCAAATCTTTACCTAATCTTGAAAACACATATCGTTGGAAAGTTCTGAGACTGAAGGTTCCATATTTGGCCACAGTTTTGTTGTAGAAGTGATATTGTGACAGAACTGTATTAATTTGTGACGTGAGATTTAAAAAAAACAAAACAAAAAAAAACAAACAAAAAAAACCCCTCAATTTTTGAGATATCAACTTCAAATTTGTGACACAACTTTGTTAAACATATGGTTTTGATTATGTAGCAATTTTATTTTGTAAAATTTATATTTTGTATAAAATATAAAATGTTTGCTTTGAGTGTCTTCATTTAAAAAGTTAGGTCTGTATTCCAAAACTTTCATGAATTGCAACCATTGAAGTTCAGATCTATGCTCAGAGGTGACAGTTAATGGTTAAAATGGTTTAACTTTTATTCACTTCTCTCAGAATCTTTTCATTTACTATTGGCCATCAGCCATCCTGCTTTTAGATATCAGCATTGTCAGGCCGTATTGGTAAATGACTTTCATTAGTAGTTCAGAGGATGATGCAATTATGCAATAAAGTTTTTCCTTTTCTCAACTCTTGTAATCAGTCATGCAAAAGAAATCCTTCATACTCTTAAAGAGAAATATTTCAAAGAGGTACAAGATCTTGAGGTGGATGGGCAGAAGATTGAGGCTCCTCAACCCCTTAGCTGGTAAGATGGAAAACAATTTGTTTGTGTATTACTTGTGAATTACTTTTAAATATACATGGAAAACTGTAGAACATAGTACTTCAGATCTGATCTTTAATCTCATCATGCTATTATAGGTATCCTGATGAACTGGCGTGGCACACTAATCTGAGCAGAAAGATCCTACGCAAGTCTCCACTCCTGGAGAAATTCCACCAGTTCTTGGTCAGCGAAACTGAATCGGTAAATAAAAACAAAAAAAAAAACATGTTAATGTCTGACCCTTGTTGGTGCACTTCTCCAAGGTGTGTATCTGCAGATATTCGTTGGTGTTTACAATCACTAGGACACATTTCTCAATACTTAGGTCACTTTTTTTTTTTTTTTTTTTTTTCTCCAAAACTCTTCACACAGTGAGGACAACAGCAGTCAGTGCGGGCTAAACTGTGGGTTATTTATCATTGCTTTGGCACAAAAAGGATTCAATGAATACATCTTTCAAATTACATGAATACATTTCTCACTTAGAGACAACCACCTCCAAAATTCTATATACCTACAGGCCAATTTGCACATTTACTCTTTTCAAAACTTAAGTTCAAAACATAATACAAAATTGAATAAGACAGCAATTTGCTATATTTCTACAGTAATACCATATTAAAATATATATTCTGAATTTAAAAAATGAAATGCTATCAAAACAATTAAATGTAGCTGAACACCTACATAGGGGTTAGTCTTTCAATTTCATTACAATCTATACAAAAGGGGAAAACTTAAAGGAGACTTATAATGCCCCTTTTACAAGATGTAATAAAAGTCTCTGGTGTCCTCAGAATGTGTCTGTGAAGTTTCAGCTCAAAATACCCCACATATAGTTTATTATAGCTTGTCAAATTTGCCCCTATTTGGGTGTGAGCAAAAACATGCTGTTTTTGTGTGTGTCCCTTTAAAAGCAAATGAGCTGCTGCTCCCGGCCCTCTTTCCAGAAAAGGATGGAGCTTTAACAGCTCGCGCTTCGGCTGCTCAACAACAATAAAGCTGGAGAATCTCACACAGCCAAAATGACGATTGTCAGTAACGCCTTACGGCTGATTGTCAGTCAGCCTTACATTGTTCAAACCTTGAATTGGACACTGATGGAGAGACTCAAAAAGAAGTTACAAATTATAGAATGCATCTGGACGTTTCTGAATGGTTAGTGGATAAATGTATGTAGTTGCTGTGGAGTTGATTCAACTCATCGACTAGCATGTGCCGTCTTGTTAATCTTTTGTGCAAATCCAGCATTGAATTGACTCTCGTTTGTGAAGCAGTCTGGTGTAAAATGATGGCATGGTAACAACACTCTACTACCTCAACTCCCTTTGTTGCGTGTTCTCAGGGGCAAGGTTTATGTAAATTTTGGGGTTTGTGATGTCACCATCCCGGGAAGAAGCTCGCTGTAGTTCCTACCAGCCGTTTGTTGTAGTCCTTAAAAAGCGATTTCTGTAAAAGAAAATATCTCCATTTGCATTGAACTTTGAGCATCATAACTTTGCAGATGTTGTTTATGCTCTAACAGCAACATGACACACTAACTAAAGTTAAAAAAAAAAAAAAAAATGAAATCATAATCAAGGACCCTTATAAGAATAATATTTACTGTAATGTAAACATGGACCATGTAACAAACTGCAGTAAATTCTAAACAACAGAGACTGTCATTCTTTTGTAAAGAAACTTTACATTGTATAGTTCTACTGTATGTTAGTGGGTTTTTTTTTTTTAGGTCATTGCTTTATGAGAGACAAAGTGTGTTTGTTAGTTGGCAACCTTTGGCATCATAGGAGCCAGTAAGCGAAAGGCCATCAAGGAGGTCACGGAGTCAGCAGAAGTTGCCTCAAGGTTGCTGTGGATAAGGAGAGGAGAACCATGGGTGGGATAGGGCTACCTGGACACAAGCTGGGGCCTGATCAACCCCAGCTGGGTCGCCTGGGTGAGAGTGTATGATGCTTGAAAGACCCGAAACACTCAGTGACCCCAGGTAACATCACTGATGATGTGTCCAGGGTGCATCGAGTCGATGTATGTTACAAGAATGTGACGTTAACTGCTGTAAGCTGAAAATTAGTTAGGAGAACTGTATGAAGATTTTTGAAAAAATGTTGAGAAATGTGTCCAAGCTGTTGTAAACAAAAAACGGTAATGAATGCAAATATAATATATTGATCAACCATAAATGGTAGCTTTTTTCTTAATCTTATTTACTCTATCAGGGTAATATCAGCAGACAGGAAGCAGTCAGTATGATTCCTCCTCTTCTACTGAAAATCGAGCCTCAACATAAGGTACATCTTCAACAACACCATCATTTGAGTTTCCTTGAACACCAATTAAATGTTTTCTCTGTAGTGTGTTTTCTGGACTGGGAGAATTTTTATAATTTGTCTTATCTCTTCTGGATTGTATAACCAGATTCTGGACATGTGTGCTGCTCCAGGATCAAAAACTGCTCAACTAATAGAGATGCTTCACTCTGATATGGATGTGCCTTTTCCTGGTAAACCATTACTCATATAATCTCCAATACAGATTTGGAATGATCTTATCTTTTAGTTGTCCTCCATCTCTTCTGTGTCTCCAGAGGGTTTTGTAATTGCCAATGATGTGGATAATAAGCGCTGTTACCTGCTGGTCCACCAGGCCAAGAGATTAAACAGTCCATGCATTATGGTGGTAAACCATGATGCATCTAGCATTCCACGTCTGCACTTTGATCAGGACGGGAAGAAGGAAGTCCTGTTTTATGACCGTATCCTGTGTGATGTACCTTGCAGGTGAGGAATTTTATGGTGAGGGTCTCTGCTTTGACCCAGAGATGCTACTTGAGTTTTTCAATGAAAATATTAGATGGAAAAGCTTTAATGAAAATGAGAAATATGGCCTTGGCCAGTAACTGAAACATATTAAGTTTATTTTAAATACAAATATCTTAAAATAAATACTAAAGTAAGTGAAGTATTAAAATTACTAAAAGAAGTAAACATAAATTCAATCTAAATAGAGATGTATATAAAAAAACACAAACTAAAAAAAATGACAAACGTATCAAAATTACTTAAACTAAAATTAACATTTAAAATATAATAATAAAAGCTAATACTACTAAAACATCTAGGGATGCGCGATACCATTTTTTTCAGATCCGATACCAAATATTTTTATATATATATATATATATATATATATATATATATATATATATATAATTTTTTTTTTTTTTAAATCGGTGTAGAATTTCTATACCTCTTTGTGTTGAACTGATAATCACTCGCATGAAGGACAATTCATAGTGCTCTCTACTCCAGTTGTGATCTAACAGACACCTGGGAGAAAGTAGCATAATTTAGAAACCACAATAAACTCTAGCAAGATAGTCCTTTTATGCAAAACCATAGACCTTTATCTACAGATCAAGTATAATAATAGGAACATTGAATCATCTTGGAGAGTGTTTCAGCATGTTGACTGTCATAACTGAACGCAACACGCAGTTTGAATGCTAAATGTAGAATGACACAGCCGCAATGGAGGAAATCATTTGTCAACTTTAACACTTTAATTTAAATATTTGTCTGTACCTCACATTAAACTATGAAATAGCTTCAGAACACATGAAATATAGTGCACATATAGTGGTGTTTTATAATGTTTTTGTGCCTTTTTTGGGGCTTAACAATAACAGAATATTATACACACAATATCGGATCTGGATGTCTCATCTGACGATACAGCAAAGAATGACAGTATACCGATACTGAGTATCGGATTGGCGCATCCTTAAAAATACCACTGCACAAACCCATCCAACCCAACTTAAAATAAGTCTGATTAGTTTTAACATCTGTAACGTCTTTCTACCTGCCAGATTTTTTTTTTTTTTTTTAGGAAAAACAAAATACTGTGATTTTTCCACTTCGCAGAAGCTTCAACCTAATAGGCTGGTTTCTATGTAATTATTGGTTGCTTTAAATTGTCATCAGATGGTCTCCTCCTGTCTAAATGGTCATAGGCCAAAATAAGCTGCAAAGTGTTCAGTCTAGTTTCTTTTAATGTGGGTTATTAAAGGGGGCATTTTATGCCCTTTTTCAAAATCTTGAATTTTGTTTTGGGGGACTACTAGAATAGGTTTTCATGCTTGAATGTTCAAAAAAACATTATTTTTCACACGTTTTAAATTATTGTAGCACTTTGTATATCAGTAACACTCTGTTTAGTTCCTGTCTCTATGAAGCCCCTCCTTCCAAAAAGCGCAGTGTGTTCTGATTGGTCAGCTGGACCAGCGTGTTGTGACTGGTCAACCGCTTAGAACGTCTCGGAAATGTCACGCCTCTTACCATAACTGCAAGTTTCAACACTACTAAAGCAACTCAACTAGGCCTCGTCCCTTTTTTGTGTATCCCTTGGGCAAAAATTATTTAAAAGGGGAATATTGTGAAATTTATGTTCCTGAAAGCTAGTTCTTAAGGGGAGTTTAGAAACAATGCTTACTGATATAGAGAATAACTTCCTTTGGTGTGACTTTGTGTTTTGTAACTTTGCAGACCTTTTTCATACTCAAACACCAACATTACACACTAAAGAAAGCTAAAAATGTAAAAAAGCATAATATGCTGCTGCTTTGTACAGAGATATAAAGTTGTGATTATGTAAATATAGGGATCACAATAATAGAGGCACACATACACGCCAGAGCTCTGTGTTTTCGGTTGAGCTGTGAATCTCTTCCCAGCATGTAACATCATAAAGCAGAGTTTATAATTGGTGGAGTCTATACTTGGCCTGCAGCAGAATCAGGTGCCAAGCACAATACAGTCTGCTCAGTACCAGCAGGCCAAACATCTTTTGCACATACACAGTGTGGTCAGCCTGGTTTTTCTATGTAAACTTTTTTTTTTTCTCCGTCGATGAAATGATTTGAAGTTGACTTTAAAGGTGTAATTATGGCTTGTGTTTGTGCCCACATAGGACTGTAGTTTCCTTGATTCAGAATTTGCTTCCTTAACCAAACACTGATGTAATTGATTTTAAAAATACCATATGATTTCATATGACCACAGGAAAGTCTCTTAAAAGTTATCAAGTCCAGTTTAAATTTACATGAAGGAAGTAAATGTGGTAATGAATCTTTTTTTTGTTTTATTGTGAAGAACCACTAATTATAAGTCTGCTTTATGCCTGACAGACACATGAAATTATCTGGTATGGAGTTACAATTAAACTGCAAACAATAAAATCAGCACCTTTATCTATACAGTGGAGATGGAACGATGAGGAAAAACATTGACGTGTGGAAAAAATGGACAACCAGCAACAGCCTGCAGCTCCACGGGTAAGACCAATATAGTACCAGTATAGTGTATATATGTGACACAACTGTATTGAAGTCCTGTGACAACAAAGTGTCATACTTCTGTACCACAGAGTATATGTTCTGTTAGCAGTACACTAGTACTCCATTCTGAACACGTCCTACAGCCTTTGTGCTCTCAGATAAACCCAAGTCTTGATGCATGATGATCATTGCGTCTGGAGCTTTAGCTATTTGGCAGTGGCAGTGAATTAGCAGTGATGTGTCTGCTGGAGGAGTGTTTTCCGTACCTGATTACAGAAACAAGATGTTGCATCTAATTTCTTTGTTGCACTGTCAGCACGGGTCTCTCACTCTTGCTCTCTCTGTTTGTGTGTGTGTTTGCTGTCTCTCCATTCTGAGGTTGCAGAACAGTTTATGCTCTAAGTGTGTGTATTTTCAATTTGTCTCATTGTCTGTCAGTCTGCAGATAAGGATCGCAGTGCGAGGTGTGGAGCAGCTGGCAGTAGGGGGCAGGATGGTGTACTCCACCTGCTCTTTGAACCCCATCGAGGATGAAGCGGTCATCGCTGCCCTGCTGGAGAAGAGTGAAGGTATGTCTGCTGTTTTTTTTTTTTTTTTCCTCCATTTTTGTTTTTAAATGTCTGTGTAGTTTATTAATTTGTTTTAGTTATTTTGGCACTTTGTGTTAAACTAAACAGTCATAAGTTACACTTTCAATTATACAAATTAAATGATATCTAGTTATCATATATTTTGTTCCAAGTAACACAAATGGTTTTAGTTAATGATAACTCTGTTGCTGAGATTTACCCTTACATATATTTCAACCGTTTTGTTTGTGTTATGTGTATCTTTATTGATATAAAGTCAAAACCTGTGGGAAATGCAATTTTTGGGTCAAGCATTACATTTGAAATCATTAAATGCATGATAGGATGTATTTACTAGAGATGCACCGATGTATCGGCCAACAAAAGCTATTATCACTATCGGCCATTAGCCGATTGTTTAAAAACTGCCGATGATCAGGGCCGATTATATCCTGTCAATCAAAAGGGTGCGGAAAAAACGTGTCGGACTGCAACTCGTTTTGTGTGTGAAGAAAATCACTCGTGTTGAATTTTAACGCATTAACAGTTTAAAAATAGTGACGTTAAAGCAGGCTCTTTTTGACTCTATGAATCACCCGTAGTTCAAGCCAGGGTTGCCAGGTCTGTTTTTTTTTTTTTTTCTTTTTTTTTTTTTTTTTTTCCCTACATCAAATATTATTTGTAGCATCTCCCATCCAATAATTGCAAAAAGCTTTGTGCTTTGTTACTTCTGAAAATAATAAAAGTTTCAGTTTTCAAATTGTCAATTTTATCATGAAATTCAAACTATATATAGATATATATATATATATATAAGAACTAGAGAGGAGCTTATTTACTGTTAATTATGTTTGTGTAAATTTGCCATGAAGACAAGTGCTTATGAAAACTACGTTTGTATAAGTTTTATACATTTCAGTGTATAAGAGTGTAATTATTATATCTGAAAATAAACAGCAGCTGAATATAATGCCTCTGTTGTTAATTGTAACCTCTAATATTGTAGTGTACCAAATGAGAGGTTTCCTGTATAGTTTGCAACATTATTTGGGAGAGATTTTGTTTTTGTTTTGTTTTTTCCTTAAGAAAAACCAAACTATCGGTATCGGCAGAGAAATGTAATATCGGTGTATCTCTAGTATTTACCTTGCGATGTCGCCTCAATTGTGTTCTGCTGTTTCTGATCTCTCTCTCTCTCTCTCTCTCTCTCTCTCTCTCTCCCTCTCCCTCTCCCTCTCCCTCTCCCTCTCTCTCTCTCTCTCTCTCTCTCTCTCTCTCTCTCTCTCTCTCTCTCTCTCTCTCTCTCTCTCTCTCTCTCTCTCTCCCTCTCCCTCCTATGGTTTCTTCCCTCTTCTGTTTATTTCTCAGGTGCTTTAGAGTTAGCAGATGCCTCTGCAGATCTCCCAGGACTCAAATATATGCCTGGAATAACATCTTGGAAAGTAATGAACTGTTAGCCTCCACTCTCTGATATCAATTTCTGTTCATGCTGTTTTGAGTCTGCATTGGTTTATGTCTGTTGCGTTAGCGCAGTCATTTTTCTTCATTCACTGCAGCAGAGGCATTAGACTGTTTGTAACTGGGGCTCTCACTGGAGCTCTCACAGTAAGGCTGTTTTGATTAGTCCAAGATATCTTGGTAATGTTATATTAAAATAACATCTCTACACCTGTGATAACGAATATACTGTCTAAAACCAGAGAAAATATGACATGTGATTGGCAACTTAGTGGCTAGTCTTAAATTGAGCTACAAAATGAAGGTGGTACAACTTTCTGCCACACGTACTGGCCATTAATATTAATGAAACTGCATTGTTTTATTCATATATTACATATCGTTATTTTATTTCTTTCTTTATCTCTCCGTAAAACTGCACTTCACAAAAACTGAAGGCCCTCATGATTTTGGTTATGATTTTCATTTTGGTTGGCTTATGAGAATATTCCATGTGTGACGCTGCATCTTAGAAACTTTCCTGTCCAAGTTTATCCATTTTTTTGAAATAGGTATTTGAATGGTAATCAAGCTCCCTGCTCTTATATAGGTAATGACGAAAGAGGGTCAGTGGTACTCTGACTGGTCAGAGGTGCCAACAAGCCGACACACCCAGATCAGACCCACCATGTTTCCACCAACAGACCCAGAGAAGCTGACGAATATGAGACTGGAGAGATGGCAAGTTTATTTTATTTTATTTTTTTTATCTCACATATGTCTATGTAATATCACAAACTTAAAACCCTTTCTTTACAATTTTGACACCCCTGGTCTGGTGCTATAGTGTGTTTTACCAAAACTCTCCACCAGATGGTAGTATACCACCACAGTACTAGTGGAGCAATACCAATATTGAGTAAACTCATTGGGTGTGTGAACCCAGTTTACAGATTTTTAGTTGTAACAGTGTTATGGTGCATTGATTTGTGTTTTCAGTATTAGAATACTGCCCCATCACCAGAATACCGGCGGGTTTTTTGTGGCTGTGTTAGTGAAGAAGGCGCCCATGCCATGGAACCGCCGTTACCCAAAGGTATTAGAAAATGCAGACTTTTTATATCATATTATATAAAATGCAGTTGGTGCCTTGAAGTTGTATGGGAGTACATTCAAGGTATCTTTTTTTCGTTGTTGACTACCGTTTTACTAACAAGCCCATTTTCTTAAAGGTGGATAAATCCACCTTATTTGTCATTGCTTTTGAAATGGGGAAGCTAGTGTATACACATCAATACCATTGTCTCTGTTCTTTCTTTGTCTGTGTTTCTGTAGCTTCGTAATAAGGATGTGAACGCCTCCAGTGATGTGGCTCCCGCTGAGGAGCTGCAGATGGGGGCGTCTCCTGCTGAGGTTCCTCCAGCAGACAGCTTGTCCACTGACACCCCTGTTGAAGCAATGGAGGGTGAGACTCCTGCAGAGGGAAACCCGTCTGTCCTAGATACCCCTGACCCTTCAGAGGTCAAGAAAGACAATGTGTGTGGGTGAGTGTCCTCAGCCAGGTGTATATGTGGGCATACGCCTTTACCTATTCCAGTCACCCTATTATTCTCTCTGCTGTTAATTTATTTTGTTCTTTCTGTGTGAATTATTATTATTATTATTATTATTATTATTATTATTATTATTATTGTTGTTGTTGTTATTTAATGCAAAATAATATTTCCAGCTGGAAACTATATCACAGCAATAGCAAACCACAGTGATCCAATGATCCAGTCAATTCCTGATGGACAAAATCTAGTCCCACCCTACATTATTTTTTTTTTTTTTTTTTTTTTTCTCCTCTTGTTCAAAAAGCTGTTTTACTTGGATACACATCACAATAGGGAAGAAAAAAAACAAAAGCAACATCCGTTTCATGCCGACTTCAAAATGGCTCCTTACTGGGAAAATAAAAGCCATATTTAAGAAAAACATGATGCTGTACTATTGAGTTTGAACTGACACAATGTCATGTGAATTATACTTCGGTTATGTTGTTATGTGACCTCATGTAGATTCCAAAATCAGTGCATAATCTGTTTTTTCATACTAGGTAGGTGTAATAGTAGACTTGCAGCAACTGTGCAGTATTCTTTAATAGGAAGATAGTTTTTATTCCAAACGTATGTGTAGTGTCGATTTCAGTGCCCCCTGGTGGACAGTACTAGTTATTTTGCACTTACTGAGCTTCCTATTGACATGAAGTGCTCTTTCTGTTCCAGCCCCCCTCCTCCAAAGAAGATGAAACTCTTTGGCTTCAAAGAGGATCCTTTTGTGTTTCTGACAGAGGATGACCCCATCTTTCCTCCCATCCAGTGAGTGCCTCTCCTCTCCATTTACAAAACCTCACTGCTCAACACAAATACTGTTTTTACAAACGCTCTCATATCTTGCTTGTGGGTTTTTTTTTATGCAGTATTTGTCTGATGCCACTGAGTGTTCGCCCTGCCTGAATATACACACTCTGAGTAGGCTGGAGCTTTGTTTATGTGTGTAAAAATAGATAACCACTCATATTATTACGCTATTCATCCTATGTGACCAATCACATGAATGGATGATGTGATCATTATCATTCAGTCATTGTGACTTTGTCTTTTGTTTGTGATGAATTTTATTTATTTTCTCACACAGATGCACAGTGCCACAGCGCTGGCAACCCGCCATTTTGACTTGTGGGAGACAACGCCTCTGCTCCATATGTCGCAGCGTGTTTAGTGCTGTGCGCATATGTGCTTTTTATTTCCCTCTGTTTAACCATAATTTATTTTATCCTGTCATATTTCTTTGTCTGCTCCAGAGCTTTCTACAACCTGTCTCCAGATTTCCCCAAGCTTAACGTGTTGACTCGAACCCATGAAGGAAAGAAGAGGCACCTGTACATGGTGTCTAAGGAGCTCCGCAATGTTCTGCTCAACAACAGTGAGAGAATGAAGGCAAGAGCGTACACACACACACACACACACTCTCTTTCTAAAGGTCCTTCATCAGTGCTAGCAGTGATTGAGGATGGCGTATAGGCAGATGGGGACAGCAGCCTCGCTATGATCTCATCTCTATCTGTGCTCTAGTGCCTTCACATTCATCAAGTATGAAACAACCATCTGCTGCTAATGTAAACAGACATCACTGGAGTTACGTTAGAACAAAGAACCACACTGTAAATACTTACACACCTCATCCTTTGTTGCATTATTTGTGCTTTGAGGAATTAGCATGCTTAATATGCTATTTTGGTAGTTCGTTCTATCTGAGAAATATATATATATATATATATATATATATATATATATATATTAATATAATATAATATAATATAATATAATATATACACACACACACACACTTATACATGTATGATTGATAAATATAAATTATTATTTTTGCTTATTTTATCATGAATAATTATTTATTATTATTATTTATTTATATATTTTTAAATTGTCCCAGTCAGGGTAATTAATTAATTATTTAAATTAATTAAAACCAGGATAAAAGTTCATTTTAACTGTTTCTTTGGTGTAAATAATAGATACACTATATTGCCAAAAGTACTGGGACACCCCTCCAAATAATTGAATTCAGGTGTTCCAATCACTTCCCTGGCCAAAGTTGCATAAAATCAAGCACCTAGGCATGCAGACTGCTTCTACAAACATTTGTGAAAGAATGGGTCGTTCTCAGGAGCTCAGTGAATTCAAGCGTTGTACCGTGATAGGTTGCCACCTGTGCAATAAGTCCATTCGTGAAATTTCCTCACTACTAAATTTTCCATGGTCAACTGTTAGTGGTATCATCATAAAGTGGAAGCAATTGGGAACAACAGCAACTCAGCCACAAAGTGGTAGGCCACGTAAAATCACAGCAGGGTCAGCGCATGCTGAGGCACACAGTGTGCAGAAGTTGCCAACTTTCTGCAGAGTCAATAGCTACAGACCTCCAAACTTCGTGTGGCCTTCAGATTAGCTCAAGAACAGTGCGTAGAGAGCTTCATGGAATGGGTTTCCATGGCCAGGCAGCTGCATCCAAGCCTTACATCACCAAGTGCAATGAAAAGCATCGGATGCAGTGATGTAAAGCACGCCGCCACTGGACTCTAGAGCAGTGGAGACGTGTTCTCTAGAGTGACGAATCACGCTTCTGTCTGGCAATCTGATGGACGAGTCTGGGTTTGGCGGTTGCCAGGAGAACGTCTTGGTCTTGGTCTTGGCCCCTTAGTTCCAGTGAAAGGAACTCTTAATGCTTCAGCATACCAAGACATTTTGGACAATTTCATGCTCCTAACTTTGTGGGAACAGTTTGGGGATGTCACCTTTCTGTTCCAACATGACTGCGCACCAGTGCACAATGCAAGGTCCATAAAGACATGGATGAGCGAGTTTGGTGTGGAACTTGACTGGCCTGCAGAGTCCTGATCTCAACCCGATAGAACACCTTTGGGATGAATTAGAGCGGAGACTGTGAGCCAGGCCTTCTCGTCCAACATCAGTGCCTGACCTCACAAATGCGCTCCTAGAAGAAATGGTCAAAAATTTCCATAAACACTCCTAAACCTTGGGGAAAGCCTTCCCAGAAGAGTTGAAGCTGTTTTCGCTGCAAAGGGTGGGCCAACTCCATATTAAACCCTACTGATTAAGAATGGGATGTCATTAAAGTTCATGTGCACGTAACGGCAGGTGTCCCAAAACTTTTGGCAATATAGTGTAGTTAATAGTACAAATATTCCATTTATTATTATAATTACTAGTTGTTGTGTTGTTGTTACTACTCTTACTACTAGTAATAGTATTATTATTATTATTATTATTATTATTATTAGAGTACTACTACTTATACTAATGTACTCTTTAATGTATATAATTAATAATAATAAAATATTAAAACGCTGTTGTCAGTGGAGAGTTCTCACATATTCTGTTTTCTGCAGGTTATAAACACAGGAGTGAAGGTCTGGTCCAGAAATACTGATGGAGAACAGTTTGGTTGTGCTTTCAGACTGGCCCAGGAGGTGGGTGTGTTTAAAAATAGTTTAACGTAAATGTTTTATGTAGTAGTTGTTTGAATTACTTATGTACGTGCATTGCATACAACCAAAATATTGAAAATGTTGTGATGTGCATTAATACTGGACTTGAATATACCTGTTGTGTAGTCATTTCATCATAAAAAAGATCTTTTAAAATCAATTATTTTTAAAAGTTAAGAAGCAGCAGCCTAATCCCAAGGATATTTCTGCAAGGTATAATGATTGTATTTCACATGCAATTTTAACCGAAAAGGCTTTGGAAATTAAGTCGTGCTGCAGTAATCTGTCTATAATTAAAGCAACGCTCAGATGTCTCTGATGTTTTTTGCTCAAAAACTAGGTTCTGTGGTCTATAGGGAAACGAGTTAATCTCAACATGCTGTTAATAACCTCAGCTTGCTTTTCTGTCTGCTCTAGAGGGAACTTCCATTACCATTTTCCACAACAGTGTATTGATTTTTAACTAGAGGAGGATCTGTTATGTGAATTTGTGTATGTGTATTTTCTGTCTTCCCATAGATGAAGAAATAGATTAAAATGTGTCCATGGCTGAATTAATGGGTATAAAAAAGAGAAATGCATTTTGAACTAGACTTAATCATTCTGATGTTACATGCTTTTCTCAGAGTTGGAAAGGCTGTGTGTGTGAAAGAGAAGATAGTTCAATCCTTGACACCATACTGATGTCTTTCTCTAGGGTATTTACACACTGTGCCCCTACATCAGAGCCCGAATCATCAACATCAGCGTGGAGGACGTGAAGGTGCTCCTCACGCAGGAGAACCCCTTCCTTAGCAAGCTTGGAGATGATGCTCACAGTCAGGCCAAGAAACTTGGTCAGTGCCATTCATAAATTAATTTGTTAAAATGTACAGGTTTGAATGCTGAAAAGATGAGTGAACTTTAAAGAAGTCATTGCTATCATAACACATACTAATTAGAAATATACAATTTTAATTTATGCATTGATACATTAATATATGCATTTAAAAAATTCTATATACACACACACACACACACACACATATATATATATATATATATATATATATTTTTTTTTTTTTTTTTTTTTTTTTTTTTTACTTTTTTTATCTATCATAGTAGTTGCTGTCATCACTTGTCAATGTGTCTAGAACCTTTGGCCTTGAATACCTTTCAGTTCAGGGTCATGTTACAGACAATAAAGGCCTGACATTTGTGTCATACTGCTAACATCACTAATGTTAAAATATTGCTCTGAAATTCATACATGCTCTCTTTCTCCAGAAATGGGCAGCATTGTTTTACGTTACCTACCAGATCCAAAGTAAGTGAACATGTTCTTAATTCATATTATTACCATACTTTTTATTTGTTTTTATTTTGTTTTTCCAAAAGAGTAAAGAACCTTTTTGGACTTGAGTTCTGATCTAGTCTGCAGTCTATGCCACATTCTTCCATATGACAGACCATAGCTCTGTTTCAAATCCTAGTAAACTGCCTCGCTGTCTACTACCAACATTGGCAGCTACCTTCCAAGGCAACATCCTAACCAAAATGTAACCTTTACGTGACTGGTGTGGAATACAAAGGTCGCAGCTATCAATGAAACACACAACAGACATGACTTCAGTTGATTCCAGTAAAGATGTTAGCATGTTGCTAAGCTAACAACACTGTATTATGAGAAATTTCTAAAAACAAATATTTAAATGCATGGCACACAGATAGAATAATCCCTTTCAATTTAGAATCTTTTTTTTCACTGACCTTATCACAATACATTCTGGAAATTCTTAATATGTGGAGGCTGTCCACTTTTTTTTTTTTTTTTTTTTTTTTTTTTTTTTTTTTAAAAGGCAAGAGTGGGCACGGCCATTTGTAAATTGAATGTGTCTGACTTCCAGTGTCGTCTGTTTCCAGTTATTTTTAGCTGTGCAAAACAACTCATTATGCTGCTTGATATTGCAAACTGGTACAGTGCATCCGGAAAGTATTCACAGCGCTTCACTTTTTCCACATTTTGTTACAGCCTTATTCCAAAAGGGATTAAATTCATTATTTATCTCAAAATTCTACAAACAATACCTCATAATGACAACGTGAAAGAATTTTGTTTGAATTTTTTGCAAATTCATTAAAAATAAAAAACGAAAAAATCACATGCAGCCTTTGCCATGACACTCAAAATGGAGGTCAGGTGCATCCTGTTTCCACTGATCGTCCTTGAGATGTTTCTACAACTTGATTGGAGTCCACCTGTGCTAAATTCAGTTGATTGGACATGATTTGGAAAGGCACACTCCTGTCTATATAAGGTCCCACAGTTAACAGTGCATTTCAGAGCACAAACCACGCCATGAAGTCCAAGGAATTGTCTGTAGACCTCCGAGACAGGATTGTATCGAGGCACAGATCTGGGGAAGGGTACAGAAAAATTTCTGCAGCATTGAGCACAGTGGCCTCCATCATCCGTAAATGGAAGAAGTTTGGAACCACCAGGACTCTTCCTAGAGCGGGCCGCCCGGCCAAACTGAGCAATCGGGAGAAGTGCCTTAGTCAGGGAGGTGACCAAGAACCTGATGGTCACTCTGACAGAGCTCCAGCGTTTCTCTGTGGAGAGAGGAGAACCTTCTAGAAGAACAACCATTTCTGCAGCACTCCACCAATTAGGTCTGTGTGGTAGAGTGGCCAGACAGAAGCCACTCCTAAGCCCAAAAGCCACCTGAAGGACTCTGACCATGAGAAACAAAATTCTCTGGTCTGATGAAACAAAGATTGAACACTTTGGCCTAAATAACAAGCATCATGTTTGGAGGAAACCAGGCACCGCTCATCACCTGGCCAATACCATCCCTACAGTGAAGCATGGTTGTGGCAGCAATGTACAGAGACATCCTTGATGAAAACCTGCTCCAGAGCGCTCTGGACCTCAGACTGGGGCGACGGTTCATCTTCCAACAGGACAATGACCCTAAGCACACAGCCAAGATAACAAAGGAGTGGCTACAGGACAACTCTGTGAATGTCCTTGAGTGGCCCAGCCAGAGCCCAGACTTGAACCCGATTGAACATCTCTGGAGAGATCTGAAAATGACTGTGTACCGACACTCCCCATCCAACCTGATGGAGCTTGAGAGGTCCTGCAAAGAAGAAGGGAGAAACTGCCCAAAAATAGGTGTGCCAAGCTTGTGGCATCATACTCAAAAAGACTTGAGGCTTTAATTGGTACCAAAGGTGCTTCAACAAAGTGTTGAGCAAAGGCTGTGAATACTTTCCAGATGCACTGTATTTCTTAGCATATTTTAATGTTGTATATATAAACACTAGTTTTTATAGCGCAAATAGTTAAACAGAAAATAGCTTTCTTCCGCGTTGCAAAATAAGGTGTATATGTAGTGCTGCCTTAGATTTTGACCAAATTAAAATTTTAGGAAGCAGCTTTGTTTCCCATGTTTTCTTTATTTCTGTAGCAGACTCTTCATCAACTGAAGTCTTGAAATGCGTTCTAGGTAAACGGCTCGCTAGGTGGACAGGAGCTGTCTCAGTGTTGAGCGTACACAGAGGGCTCTGCGATGGCATTCCCACCATTCATCAGCCAGTCAGGAGACAAATGAATGGAGATTGAGCTCTTTGTAGCCATTACGCCCCTTGTCTGATAATTAAAGGGCTCGAACTGATGCACCCGGCTTCCTCTTCACAGATAAATAGCTCTTCATTGTCTCTCTCAGCAGAAAGCTCATTGTTTGGCCCACCAGACAGTCATGTTTCACGTTGATGGCCCTTACTGTGTAGAAAACTAGTCAATCCATCTGGAAAGTGTGTCCTTCTATCTCTCTCTCTCCCTCTATTTCTGTCACACACACAAACACACCCAGCATTTTAATCGGTAAATCTAATCTGGAACAAGCCCCAAATCATAGCTAACTCGCAGTACATGCTCAAATATGAGACTCGTTAAGCACTCGCAGCAGCGACGACTAATTTCTTGTTTGAAATGGGTTCAAATTTGTGAAATTATCCTAAAATAAATACACGCCACAAAAACGTCATTCATTATTTTTTTTATTTTTTTTTTATTTTTTTATTTTGATATTTTTATGTATTTAGATCTTTGTTGATATATATATTTTTTTTTAATTTATTCTAGACACTGCATACAATAGATTTATTAAATTGAAGAAATGTACAACATGCTGTGTTGTATGTTGGACAAAATGTCGTTATATAGGTTAAAGGCTTAGTTCACCCAAAAATGAAAATTATCCCATAATTTACTTACTCTCAAGGCGTGCGTGCCTGCGTGCACACTGTATGGTTCATAAATGTTTGCTGCAGGGAATCATTGCTTTAGACATGCAGTATGTGTCTAAAATAGCCTCATGACATCATGAGAATCTGAATATATATCAGTTTATTTTCTCATTAATACGAGCTCCCATAAAGCACATACTCTCTCTCATTGACATGTGCACACTTGTTCTTCAGTTTCATCACAGTGAGTGACAGGAGCGGAGAGCAGCTCTGATGTCACTGTGATTAGCGGCGCGTGGCGCTGTGGTGTCATCCTTCTCTATTGGCAGCGTGCTGCTGGCTCCCCATATGAAAACATGACTGCCTGTTCCAGCACAGCGCGCCTGATCATCTTTCACTCTCTTTTTCCATTCATCTGATCAGACGCTCTTAAAAGTGCCCCAACCGCCGCCGTCACACTCCACGCCAGTTCCTGGCGCTGTCTGCACTGCGGCTGATCAATAATTTGCTCATTTTCCTTCCCCCTTCTTCTGTCTTGCCTTCTCTCATCCTCCCCTTTGTCACTCATTCTTTGGCTCTTTTCCCACTTGTATCAACGTCAACTTTTAATTTCTTCTCATCTCTCCAGGGATCCTGATGCTCCTCAGTGTCCTATAGATTTGTGCGGCTGGAGGGGGAAAACTTCCATCAGGGCTTTCGTCCCACGTAATGAGCGTCTTCATTACCTCCGCATGGTGGGAGTGGAAGTCTTCCGTGACAAACAAGGCAAGAAGAACGACGGTTCAACAGAAACCCAGGAAGGAAGCACAGAAGATGCTGAGAGCCTGAACCAAGAGTCTGATCTTGTAGAACAGGAAAGTGCGGAAACGGAACAAAACGGTTCAGAGTCCAACACTAATTGTGCAGAACCTGTTGGCAGCACTTGTGATGGGCCTACGAGTTAGTTATTTAAATGGAGGGCTCCAATGGGCCTTCACCGTTTTTACAGACAACACACGTGTACAGGAGTACCTTGTTGGGTGACCTTTTGAAGAACTGATTTGGAAACAATTATTATTTTATCAGAGCTTTTTTAAATATTGATTAAAGAATTTGCTGTTGCATATGTTTTTATCTTTTTTTTTGTTTGTTTTTGTTTAAGGGACAAATTTAATGAAGTCACTTTTCAGTCACCTTTGCTAAACTGTCATTTTGTGTTTATAGTGTTTAAGGGCTGCTCAGTCCTACAGTGCATTTAGTTTTCTCAGACACTTGTACATGGTTTACACATTGTACATTATGCCAATTTATTCATTGTTATAATACTTGAAATAAACGGCATTTGTCAATATCTTAGTATGGTTTGTCACCTTTTTTTTTTTTTTTTTTTTTTTTTTTTAAGGATTAGTTCACTTTAAAATGAAAATTACCTCAAGTTTTACTCATCCTCAAGCCATCCTAGGTGTGTATGACTTTCTTCTTTCTGATGAACACGATCTGAGTTATATTAATAAATATCCTGACGCATCCAAGCTTTATAATGGCACTGAACGGGACGAGTATGAAACTAAAGAAAGTGCATCCATCCGTTATAAACATACTCCACATGGCTCCAGGGGGTTAATAAAGGCCTTCTGAAGTGAAGCGATGCCTTTTATGTAATGGGTGGAATAATATTTACGCGTCGGGTGCGAGTTGCGAGTCCGCCGACTGCAGGTCCAATAGCCAAAGACAATTCCAACTCCATTCGGTGCATTTGACAGCTTCTTTCAAATGGTCCCATGCTTATTTGTGTTCACGCTCTGTCTGAAGACCGTTAAAGGCTTACAGCACGATTTGCAGTGCTGAGAATTGTAGCCAATCGCGCTGCACCTGATTGAAAGCTAGAGATTATATTAAAGAGAGCGCGCTTTGCTCGATGTATGTATTTAATATCTTTACAATTTGAATAAAAATTTTAAAAATATTTTTTGCGCTGCTACAAAGAGGAACAGCGGACAGGTAAACACTGCTGAGATTCAGAAGAGACAACCGTGTTTAAATTCTGAGTGAATCTGCTAAAATATTTAGCTTACAGTTTAATAGGCCTGCTAAAACATTCTTTGTTCTTTTACTTGTGTTGTTTAACGCAATGTTTTATTAAATGCAGCGACATAAAGTGCCTGATGTTGGTTTTATTGCTTGTGTTTGGCTACATGAGAAAATGATTTTTGTCTACCTCATGTAGGAGATTTAATGCGGGTCGGGTCGCAGTTTTTATGTCAAACGGGTCGGGTCGAGTACGGGCTAAAATTAGTGTCTGTCAGATATCGGCCGGGTGTGCTGTTAATAACTGCGTGTGCGGGTTTATAAAACAGGACCCGTGCAGGACTCTGATTCAAGTTACGAAGAAAGTGTAACGCCTCTCGCACTTCAAAACGCTGACGCTATGTCCTACGCCTTCCGTATTCAAATTGAAGGTTTGGAGCGAAACTCTGCAGGGCTGTGACCCTTCAGGAACAGTCCACTGATTTGAAGTCTGGTTGCTTGCATTGATCTCTCATCTTTCTTCAAGCTACAGGATTTGAGGTGTCTTTCATGTTCACAGTACAAAAGGTGCAAGATGAGATGTATGTCAATGTTTATATGTGAATAAAAGCCTAAATTCAATCTGTTCGTTATATAAAGTGATTGTGCCTCTTCAGAAAATTTGGACTGTCAATGGAGGGACAGAAATCTCTCAGATTTCATTTAAAATATCTTCATTTGTGTTTCGAAAATGAACGAAAGTCTTATGGGTTTGGAACGATGAGTAACTTTTTTTTTTTTTTTTTTTTTTTTTGGGGTGAACTAACCTTTTGACAGCAATAATGAGGGCATCTTGACTAGCAAGAACCTTGTCAAGACTTGTGCGTTGGTGCGGCTCTGTGAAGGGGCATATTAGAAGGCGGATGCTTGGGAAGTAGAGGGCTGGACCTCAACTTCTTCATTCCCATCTGCTGTGTGTGAATGCAAGGGCCATTGGAAGTTCTCAGTTGAGATGTGCATTACTTAAAATAAATCTTTTATTTAAGTAATGCATTTTTTGATTCATTAAAATGACCATGGTTGTAATTGCTCCTGTATTAGGTCACTCTCACCCTCAGTCCTTTATAATGGCACTCAAGCTTAAATGTCCTATTATGGCAGCCACCTTTTCATCAAAGGCAGAAAGATCAAGTGGCCCCTGCCCCCTTCCACCCGTGTCTTTTTTTCCTTTGTTGAACTGAAATTCTTTTTGTATTAAACTTCACATCACACCAAGTTTCTCTGGACAAGTTCTGCATTGCAGAATCCCTTATATGGAGCTGGTTTGGACGTGTATTATGCAAA
The DNA here is from genome assembly GCF_019924925.1 of Ctenopharyngodon idella. Taxonomy (NCBI): domain Eukaryota; kingdom Metazoa; phylum Chordata; class Actinopteri; order Cypriniformes; family Xenocyprididae; genus Ctenopharyngodon; species Ctenopharyngodon idella. Next base: position 21,564,291 of record NC_067238.1, read on the forward strand.
TTACTAACCTTGGTCATGCAGTCGCTCATTTAGAATACTCCGAATTCATTAACATTAAAACGAGGTTAAAAACAAATTCATGTGCGTATACGCACGTGTTGTGAATTAGTCGGAAAGTTTCTTGAAGTTCAACTGTGTATAAATATGTGTACGCTCTTATTAATGAATGAGACCCAATGTCCACTCGCATAGTTCATCTGGTTGTTTGCATGACAAATTACACTGCATTTGAGTGTAATTGTTAGGTTTTAGTGAGGGTTGTATCATGTGCTGTGCTGTGTCATTCCCTGCATGTACTGGTTGTGTCGGTGTGGTTAATTATGTTCGAGCTCTCTGCAGTGACCATAGTAACAATCTCCACGGTCTGTAGACTCGCTGCCTTGTCTCTAGAACAAACCAACATGCCAGAGAAGAGAGAAAGGGGTGAGTCTGTCAGTCAAAGCAGGAGACCAGACAGCTCCTGTCAGTCCGAGAGAAAGAACACTAGCTGATAAACAGGAAGTGAGATGGATGGCTGCAGGGAAACATAATCACCATGAGCTAATGAAGGGAGATAAACCAAACAACTAGCATTCAACCCAAGACAGGCAGAGATTTAAAGGCTAAAAAAGGGAAAGATTGTGATCATGTATTACCCAACCCCACAAGTTTAGAGTCGGGGAAGGACAGTGAAATAATACCGAATGGGATTGGGCCACAACAGACAATAATCTGATCCTGACACTGATGAATGTGTGTGAAAGACAGAAGAAAGATGGATACTTAAAGATACAGATAAGTCAACAGTGAAGAGAAAAGAATGGGAGGAAGTGTGTTGTTGCAGGAAGTGATGAGGATGGGGTGGACAGTGTGTCGTGGGTAAGACATCTTAGATCAGGCAAAGAATGTTGGCATTTCTCTTGCTCAACCCAAGTACCTTCTCTTCGTCTCGCTTACCTTCATTTTTCTCAGTGCAGGGGTAAATAAAGTTTATCATTCAGCTTTTTGGCAGTTAAATCAGGGCTGGACTACTCTGGCCCTCAAGATCCACTTTTCTGCAGAGTTTAGCTTAAACCCTGATCAGACTTACCTGCCTGTAGCTTTCTAATAATCCTGAAATCCTTGATTAACTTGTTCAAGTTTGTTTGATTAGGACTGGAGCTAAACTTTGCAGGAAATTGGATCTCAAGGGCCAGAGTTGCACATCCCTGTACTGTTGTGTGATATGCTCGCTAGGACAGGGGTTTTCAAACCTGTCCTGGAGGAAAACCCATGCACTATAGGCTATGATTCTGACCCAGTGGATATTTTCAAGTTTGGAAAATTCATAGTTTGCATGTCTGTAACTCGGTGCAAGGAATGTTTCGACCCAAAGTTGCAAATTTAACTTGTGTGCGAAACTGGAATACCACATAAGACATTTGCAAATAAAGCACTGTTTCCATCCAGTGAGTCGAAGAAAACAAAATAGTCACATCCTGATGAGCTGCTACTAAATCACTATCAAGCCATTGTATATAATAATTTTTGTATATACAATATTTAATTTATTACAAAATTACAATATTAAATCAAGCACCTAGGCATGCAGACTGCTTCTACAAACATTTGTGAAAGAATGGGTCTCTCTCAGGAGCTCAGTGAATTCAAGCGTGGTACCGTGATAGGTTGCCACCTGTGCAATTCGGAAAAAATCCATTCATGAAATTTCCTCACTACTAAATATTCCACGGTCAACTGTTAGTGCTGTTATAACAAAGTGGAAGCAATTGGGAACAACAGCAACTCAGCCACGAAGTGGTAGGCCACATAAAATCACAGAGCGGGGTCAGCGCATGCTGAGGCGCACAGTGCGCAGAAGTTGCCAACTTTCTGCAGAGTCAATAGCTACAGACCTCCAAACTTCGTGTGGCCTTCAGATTAGCTCAAGAACAGTGTGTAGAGAGCTTCATGGAATGGGCTTCCATGGCCGAGCAGCTGCATCCAAGCCCTTACATCACCAAGTGCAATGCAAAGCATCGGATGCAGTGGTGTAAAGCACGCCGCCACTGGACTCTGAACACTGGATGTGTTCTGGTGTTCTCTGGAGTGACGAATCACGTTTCTCTGTCTGCCAATCCAATGGACAAGTCTGGGTTTGGCAGTTGCCAGGAGAACGGTACTTGCCTGACTGCATTGTGCCAAGTTTAAAGTTTGGTGGAGGGGGGAATATGGTGTGGGGTTGTTTTTCAGGGGTTGGTCTTGGCCCCTTAGTTCCAGTGAAAGGAACTATTAATGCTTCAGCATGCCAAGACATTTTGGACAATTTCATGCTCCCAACTTTGTGGGAACAGTTTGGGGATGGCCCCTTCCTGTTCCAACATGAAGCAGTGCACAAAGCAAGGTCCATAAAGACATGGATGAGCGAGTTTGGTGTGGAGGAACTTGACTAGCCTGCACAGAGTCCTGACCTCAACCCGATAGAACACCTTTGGGATGAATTAGAGCGGAGACTGAGAGCCAGGCCTTCTTGTCCAAAATCACTGCCTGACCTCACAAATGCGCTCCTAGAAGAAATGGTCAAAAATTTCCATAAACACTCCTAAACCTTGGGGAATGCCTTCCCAGAAGAGTTGAAGCTGTTATAGCTGCAAAGGATGGGCCAACTCCATATGAAACCCTATGGATTAAGAATGGGATGTAATTAAAGTTCAGGTGCACGTAAAGGCAGACGTCCCAAAACTTTTGGCAATATAGTGTATCTTCTTTTATGTTACAGAAGAAAGCCATACCAGTTTTATATGGAGCATTAAATATAATCAAAAAGCTAAATCATCCTCATCCCAATCATACAAGAACAGCACTGGTGTGTACTTTTATGGTTCCCTGTTAACACATCACTATTTATCAGCCTTTGTATTTTTATTGGTGTTGTGTTGTAGAATTAGCCTTAAATTCTTTTTGAAATTTGCATTAAAAGTCTTTAATTAAAAGTCTTAAATTACATTCCTCTAAACAAGCAGATACACTGGTACAATAGACTTGATCATTACATCAATGCATGGCAACACCCCAACCTGATCTCATGAGAAAACGCAACTATTTGTATAATTGGAGTTGTGCAAGTAAGTGTAACGGTCCATCCCAAACCCAACAGCTAAACCAAAGCATCAGTGGGCATATAAGCAGTTTGTACGAAAAGGTCTAAATGAGATTGTATAGCCAAACACAACACATTTTTTCTTCTCAATAAATTATTCTTCCGGGGGGAAAAAAACATATACCAGCTTAAAGTGGTTTTGAAATGTTGACCTTGACATCATTGGCTGGTTGTCTAACTGATCCACCATCTAGAGCAGTTTGGTCCAGTTTAAGATCCTCATTGGCCAGTTTTGACTCACTAGAAACCATGTTTTCCCTATTGATTTCTCTATTTTAGAATCTTTAAACACCAGCCCCAGACAAAGTGATTTTTGGAAGATAATATATTCTCCAGCTTTAAATATTTCTATGTCTTGAACCGAACGCCCCCACGTTCATGCTTGGCTTTGTCATACTCTTATTTTAAATTCAAAACAAACCTCGTATGTGGGAAGAGGGTGAAGCATCACTCAAGCGTCCCCCTCATCATGATGCTGCTGCTGCTAAAACAGGACGTTCGGGGGTGTTGGTAGGCCAGTTTTTTTTTTTCTCTCCTTCCCCTCCTCTCAGATGGGACACTCCAGGACGCCTCATGCTAAAAAGTGCTAAAGATAAACCTCTGTCATGATTGTACATTTGGGATTATGTAATGAAAGGGTTATGCAATGGCTGCCAGCCACAGAAGGAAAGCACCGGCGGATGAGCTTGTGTGTTCTGAGGATTAGACAAAATTTTCCTCCATGTTTCCTCATTTAGCAGTTATATCCACACGTATGTCTCACGTTCACTCCTTACCGTCCTACTGTCTTCTGCTCATATTTAAACAGTCGCACCTGTTCAAACATCACATAACTCCAAATGTAAATATTCCTAGACATCCCACTTTAACATTGCAAAATGATCAGTATTTTAATTATTATTATGGCTTTTATGGCCATCTAGAACACCCTAGAAAACAAAACAAAACAAAAAAAAAACCCATTTGGGCCACTCTTGCCTGCAGTCTGCAGCCAATATGTCCTACTAGGCATACATCCAAAAAAATGTCATCTGAACAAGCAAGTAACATATGCCACTTTTGTTCTGACTAAATGAAAAAGTAAATTAAAAATAAGTCACTTCTAACGTTTATATCTAACAATTACTCTGTCAGATCAGATCACACATCGCAAATTAGCTAGCTCTTTTGGGACACTTAAATGTCTTGGGGAAAAAATCTCTTCGTCAGTCTTCAATCCCTTCAGATCTCGAAGTTGTCGCCACCTCTCAAAAGCCATTCCAATATAACTCTCATTTTAGCATGGCTCCGTCGCTTCCCTTTTTCACTGCAGGCTCTCCGCAGTTCAAGGTTTTAAAAAAATAGGTGATTCCTTAGATGTTATTGACAATTTATTTTCCTGATAACAATGGAAAGAACTTAAAATACTCCTTTGTTTTTGGTAATACCGATAAGAATAAGACTGTACAAGTTCTTTTATTTGTGTACACTCACAATAACAACAAAATGCTTTTGTAAAATAAAGAAAACAAACAGGATGCGCTTTCTGCCATCTCAGTCTCAGTGAACTTTCTTTCTGGAGCACGTCACAAAAATAAACTAAAACCTACTTGCCACACAGACATTGAACATTGAAATGTCTACGTTTAAATGAACCAATTCATTCAAAAATCAAAGACAAATATTGTCTGATTGTGTAATCCATATGAAACCAACGAGAGGCAACTGCATCACACACTATATAGTCGCTTTAGGTCATCTTCTTTCTGTTTACGGACGTAAACATGCAAAGATGAATGACGTCAAACTGACATTTACCGCAAAATCGGACCCGACAGCTCAAATTATAAATAATTTTTATAAGCTTAGCATTGCAAATCAGGGTAAGGTAGGGAGACAGTTTTGAACACCGATGTCTTATGTACTTGCTATATATGCAGGATAAAAATGAGTTTCTATCAGGTCTTACTTATTTTTCCTCAGGAACTAGAACATGTGCTTTTGGCAGTTAATCTGTAATTCTAAGAAAGAGGCTGTGAGGTGGACGCTGTAAGTTGTAAGAAAGCTGGAGCTGTGCTTTTGTGTCTTGGAAGCCTTTACATCGCTGCCAGTCGGTTCGCCTGGTGCTAATCTTTATTTAGCACATGCCAGCAGGTGTTGCCTAGTAACAGAGGGGTAACAGGTTGGGGGCGGAGGCCCGAGGGGATGTACATCTAGCTTCACAACCCCGCAAACCTGAGTCTCCCCCAGACTAATCACCCTTTTGACAAACTCCAATGGTGGCAGAAAAGCCACATAAGAGAAATTAGTGTGTTCATTTTCACAGATATTTGTGATATTTCAATGGGCCGTAGTGAAGGGATCTTTTACAAAAAGAGAGAAGAGTGGGAGATACAAAGAAATCTTGTACACAGAGATGATAAACGACAGAGTGTTGCCATGGTTTTTCTTCTGCACTTCTGTCTTGAGTTCAGTTTGGATGCTGTCATGTTCTGATGATGTATTGCTGCAGTCATTCAAATCTCACCTGAACTAACAAAGGAAAATCTGAAACTCACTTTCTCTTTGCATGAGGGTTTATTATGTTTGCATGTTGAGACGCCGGTTTTGCATGTCTGGGAACAAATTCAATCTTGATTGGCTGAGGAGGCTGTTTCTTCAAATTTAATGTCCCAGGGGTTGTTGTTGTTGTTGTTGTTGTTTAATATATACACTACTGTTCAAAAGTTTGAGATTAATACTAGTTTCATTCAGCAAGGATGCATTAAAGAGCTAGTTGAAAAAATTAAATTACTGTCATTATTTTACTCACCCTCATGTCGTTCCAAACCCGTAAGACCTTTGTTCATCTTCACACAAATTAAGATATTTTTGATGAAATCCAAGAGCTTTCTGACCTCCCTATAGACAGCAACGTCATAACCAATTTCAAGGCCCAGAAAGACATTGTTAAAATAGTCCATTCATAGTCTGAAGCATGTGTGAGATGCTGACGCAGGAGCAGGCCAATAATAAGCCGGCGTTCTGACGTAGAACCTGGAAGTGCTGCACTGTGTTTATAACACAGTCGCTTCAGAACATTAAGGTTAAACCACTGTAGTCACATGGACTATTTTAACAATGTCTTTACTACCTTTCTGGGCCTTGAAATTGATTATGACGTTGCTGTCTATAGGGAGGTCAGAAAGCTCTTGGAAAATAAAACACTAGGGCTGTACGATTAATCATAATCGAATCGGAATCGTGATTTGGCTTAGTGCGATTATGACATCGCAAAGGCTGCGATTTTTAATTATATAAATATGTACACAGCGTGTTAGTGAAGAGCTGCTCTGTGATCAGTAGTAAATGACGCTCCATCTGAGAGCACTGCATTAGAAAAAGCAACACATGTCAAATATACAAACTTTCCAAACATGAGAAGACTTTATGAACTTCTTTTAAAGACAACATTTAATGTGTTTTTACTCCAAACTCTCTTTATAACGTCAGTTGAGTGTTTGAAATAGCATTTTGATTAGCATTGGATTATAAATATACTTTATTATTACGGAAATACCCGAGAAGGCTTGAAGAAAACATATAAACCATGTATTGTTGTAGTCGTCTGTTTATTTTATTCATGTTTAATCAATCAAAGCATTTCTACCTTCTTTTTATTCAGTCACAGCGATAGCATAATGCCCACTGGGGATTTCCTGGAACAGCGTTTGTTATATTGCGTATATTTGGAGTATCTGCTCAAGGGCGCCCTCCTGCGTCCAGTATGAAACAGACATGTTTAGCGCCAAGTAAAGCTCACTCAATCCTATTCGGGGTAAAAATAGGAAAAATAATTCCTCTCTCTAAAGAACTTTGAGGGGAACTTATAATCAATATGTTTTTCTCCAGCGTACATAAGTGTACGTACGTTTTTTTTTTTCACAGTGGATGCATAAGAGGCACGTAGTTCATATTAAATACATGGACTCCATTTTTGATTTTGCATACCTCCTGACAAAAATAAAGAAATTATTGAGACAGATTTTTATCATAATAATATAATATTTGATAATAAATCCTTAGACCTTTCTAATGATTTATAGACATACTGCTTGCATGTTAACAGGTAACCCCACATTTTGTCATACAAGTTTTAAATATTATTTTCTAATTATTATAGTTATATTTATAATTAAATACTAATGCTAAATACTTTAATAATGAAAGTTATTACAACAGTAATATTTCTTATTTGGTTTAATATTTTTATTTAGCAATAATGATAATAATAATAATAAAAATAATTAGTCAAAATAATATATTAGCACAAAATTTCAGGCCAAATTGTGCAGCCCTACAAACAAGCAAATCAAGCCTGGTATTGTTTGTAATTTTTTTTTTTTTTCATTTGTTTTATAAAATCGCATTTTAATTCACAAATCACAATTTTAACCAGAAAAATCGCAATTAGATTTTTTCTCCAAATCGTGCAGCCCTAATCAAAACTATCAAAAATATCTTAATTTGTGTTCCGAAGATGTACAAATATCTTACGGGTTTTGAATGATATGAGGGTGAGTAACTAATGACAGAAATTTCATTTTTGGGTGAACTAACTCTTTAAATCAGTAGATAGTGGCAGTAAAGAATCCTGAAAAAAGTGCATCACTGTTTCCACAAAAATATTAAGCAGCACAACTGTTTTCAACATTGATAATAATAAGAAATTATTCTTGAGCACCAAATCAGCCTATTAGAATAATTTCTGAAGGATCATGTGACACTAAAATTTCAAAATATTACTGTTTTTACTGTATTTTTCATATATGCAATTCAAATGAATGCAGCTTTGGTGAGCATAAAAGACTTTCAAAAACATTAAAAAATCTTCCCAACCCCAAACTTTAGAAGTTTATTATTATTATTATTATTATTATTTTATTTAAATGCTTTTATATACACATTTTATTGCTTTACCTTTATCATAGACCCATATAAAACCCATGATCAAAATATTGATTATTGCATGTTTAAACATTATAATCTAAACAAAGTGAAATAAATATAAACCATTGTACTGTAAAGCAGTTCATACCTAAGCATTTAAGCATAAGCCTTTATATCAAATTATTTCTAAGGTCATCAGAAACAGTCAAGTGTGCCCACTACTGTTTGAGTGTTCATTTATGTTTTCCAAAGCATATGAATATTAATGTACTTTAATGACTGATGGTCGTCCTATGACCCTCTGCATAAACCAGTACGGCTGTTACATATGGAAATGAGCTCTTGAGTTTATACTTGGTGACAACTGCACTGACCTCATACTTTCCAGCTGTACTTTGGGTTTGATGCAACTTAATGAAGGACATGATTTTTAAAAGTTCAAGAACTTCCTCAACTGCATTTCTTGGTGCAAGAGATGTTTCTTCAGATTTTTATTAATAATAACAAATATAATTGTTCATCATGCTGCAACAACTCTTGACATCCTCTTTTTGTTTTTTGCTTTAAATGGTTAGTTCATCCAAAAATTTAATTTCTGTCATTAATTACTCACCCTCATGTTGTTCCAAACCTGTCAGACCTTTGTTCATCTTCGGAACACAAATTAGGATATTTTTTGATAAAATCCAAGAGTTTTTTTTTTTTTTTTTTTTAATCTCCCACAGAAAGCAATGTAATTACCACATTCAAGGTCCAGAAAAGTAGTAAAGACATTGTTAAAATAGTCAACGTGACTACAGTGGTTCAACCTTACTGCGCAAAAAACAAACAAAAATAACGACTTTATTCAACAATTTCTTCTCTACCCTGTCATTCTCCTACACTGTTTACATTGTATAGACAGTGCAGGCTTCCGAGTTCTACATCAGAACGCTGACTCAGTATTGGCCATAGTCAAGTTGACTATTTTAATGATGTCTTTACTACTTTTCTGGACCTTGAATGTGGTAATTATGTTGCTTTCTATGGGGGATAAAAAAACACCTCTCGGATTTAAACAAAAATTTCTTAATTTATGTTCTGAAGATGAACAAAGGTCTTACGGATTTGGAACAACATGAGGCCGAGTAATTAATGACAAATTTAATTTTTGGTTGAACTAATCCTCATCTTAACTGTCACCGTCACGCTAGAATATCATTTCGAGAGCTTAAAAACGTAGCATTCATCATGTGAAAACCGTTTTGAAATTAGACATTGCGTTACCATGGAAACGGTACTTTAAATCCTTTTAGTGGCTCCTCCCCCTAGTGGGCATTGTCATGTTTCATATTACAAAATTCTTTTAACTACTTTTTAGTCAAAACTTATCTAATCTTGACAAAACACATATTGTCAGAAAGTTCTGAATCTCAATCTTCCATATTTGGTTTTGTGATTAGAAGTGATATTTGGACAGAAATTCATTAGTTTGTTACAAGAGAATGCATCAAAAAAATGTAAATAGAATGTGGGTGACACGCGATGGCTATTCTGGTACAACGCCTAAACAAAATCTCATGGGAACTTGAATTTTTGTGATATCAACTTTAAATTTGGAACACAACTTGGTTAGACATGTATGGCTTTGATTTATATCAATTTTAGAGTAAAAATATTTTGTAAAATATGTTTTTTATATAAAATTTTTAGTACAGTACATTTGATTTACAGTAAATTTAAACTTCTATAACATACTTTAATTTTTTTTTTTTTTTTTTTTAAGTGTTTTTACTTTAGCAACAATCTGCTGAGTGCCTTCTTTAAAACAAGACCAAACTTAAGGTCTATATTCCAAAGCATTCTTGAATTACAATGATTCAAGTTTAGATATTGCATTTTCACATCTATGCTCAAAAAGGGAGGTAACAGTTAAGGGGTAACTGTCACATAAACCTATAACATTTAATTTCTCAGAGCTTCCATTTGACTCAACTCACTGAAGATTACAGAGCAGAATCGTTTGGGTTTACTCAGCACATTGATGCGGTGAGATTATTTGCCCAATATAACCACCCCAGATTATCCTGACCTGCATTACCCTGGATTATTTCCTTCACATGCACAGATTATTCAACTAAACGACAGAGGCATTATAGCAACCTGAATATCAACAGGTGCAGTGCGGATGATCTCCTTTGCCTATGTTGAACCACACAGTGCATTTCTCCTATACGGTGCAAAGATTACTGAGATTGGCAGCTCAATAAGTGCTTTCATGTGCTTTACATATATTGATTGGAGCATGTGTGGATTGTGTGGTTGGGTGTATCCTTATGTAATAATATTGATAGTGAAGTGCTTTTAATAATAATTTTTTTCATTCTTTATTTACCCTGAAAATTAAGGTATATCAAAATATAATGTGAAGAAAATGTTGTTTCCTTCTTCCATTCCTTTGGACTAAATATTTAAAATAATTGACAACTTTAAAATATACTAAATGGAACACTCATAATGTCTGATAATTTGCAGTTTAGCCTTATTTGAAGGGATAGTTCACACCTAAAAATGAAAATTATGTAATCATTTATTCTCCCACCATGTCATTTTGAACCTGTATTGTTAAATTTATACTGAAAAGGTGGCACAGAAGCGCTTCTGAAGTGGCATTTAGGTGTCTTGACATAGACTGTTTAATGCTGCTCAGAGGTGGCATAAATGTATTTACACTTAAGTTATAATTGTACACTTTCATACTAGTGGTTGAAGTGGGTCAGAGCAGTGTGCCATTGGCACATCCTGATTTTGCCAAGTTAGATGCGTTCTTGGGTCAACATATTTTGTTGATCCTGGAACAGCATTCCTGTCAAAAATTTTATCCTAACCCTATCCCTATCCCTAAACATAACCCTACCCATAAGTTATCTCTAAAATCAGAAGGAAATGATAGGTGAATAACACTGATTTAGAAGCACCTAACCCTGTAAGCCTAAACTTGACATAAACTGTAAACTTGTCCCTCAAATCTGATTGGTTGATTGGATTGTTGTTCCAGGATCAACAAAGTTGTTGACCCAAGAACATGTTGCACTTGGTGAAATCAGGTTATGCGTGGTATTGCGAATTTTGAGCAGGCACAGAGCAGCCTTAACGCAACTGTGTAAATTGTCTAATAACTTTTATTCAGTGAAACACAAAAGGTGATATAATTTAGCAGAATGTTCAAGCTTCTCTTTTTGGACCAGGAGTAGCTTTGGTCCCCATTGACTTTCATTATATAGAAAAGAGCAGCTTGCACATTGTGCTAAATATCTTCTTTTGTGTTCCACAGAAGAAAATTTATAGAGCTTTGAAGAAACATGATTTGTTTGTTTGTTTTATTTAATATTAATGATGGCTTTAATCGCCCTTTTTTTCTCTCAGAAATCTCAGATTTTCTGTTTAATAGAGATATCACTACTGATACCAAAATTGGTCTTGAAAGTACTTGGTGTCAGATAGGAAAGAAAATAAATGCTATCACTCATCGCTAGATCATAGTGTTCTAGCCTTGCCTATGTGATGTCATTATAATCCCCCTCCTTCCTGTCCTCTGTGTCCTTTTCCTACCCGAACTGGAGCATTTCATAAATCACGGAAATCCTTCTGGAGAGCAGAAAACTGAAGAATCGTGGAATCACCTTGAGCGAGATTTCCTGCATGATGCAGTGGGACAGCGACTCATTTATTACTGTCCTCATCCTGGCTGAAAAAAAGAGAGATGTACAGAGATACAGTACATCCACGATTTCTAAAAGGCTCTAAAAATACATTTTCCCACATGCACTGTGCCATAAAACATTTACAGTCCACCACAATCTGCTACACTGGCGTTGACGCAACAGTCTTGAAATATTCACAAGGTTGCTTGTTGGCTCAGAGAGAACACTGGGTAAAAAGGTAAAGGAGAGAGAGAGACGATGCACTTACATAATATGCCAGCCGCAGTCTGAGATGAGGGCGCAGGTTTAGACACGCGTCTCAACAGCCAATATCAGCAGCCAGTCTCTCCTCCCGCTGCAGTGCATGGTGTCATTAGCAGTCTTCATCTCTGCCCTGCTGTCGATCTGTCTTCTTCTCTGCAGTATTACACAACCACGGAATTCTCACACGTTCACATCAATATATTATGGTGTAGGAGATAGAGGTCAGGTTCAGACAATGACTAAATGCACATTCACCTCTTACATGTGGCTGCTGTTTGGTGACAACAGAGCAAAAGATATTGCTTCATATAGTTAAAAGACTGAATATCAAGCTATTTTGGACAAAGAATAAATTAAACATGAAACCAAAATGGACCCTATTTACTTATACGTGTCGCTGGTCTTATTATGAATGATGTATCTGTGCACATTATTCCAAAAACACAGAAAAATATAGCTGCAAGCAGCAGTTAACGGGGTTCAAGCGCTTGAAGGCCTTTAAGCACTTGCGCAAAAAGATTTTACGTTTTATTTAGCAAGCATGTAACCACTTAAATTACAGAAGGAAAAGACCAATTACAGCCAATACAGGGAATTTACCATTTGTTTATTAAAGCTTTTTAACAGTTATAGCGCCGATCTCTCTATATGTCTCTATATGTCCGATCTCCATAAAAGTTTGCATGCGTGTTTAGAATCATATGTCGCATGAGCTCACCTATTTTCGTGAAGTTCTGAGTTTTTGTTTAGGTTTTATAGGCTTTTGAATATATTTTGCCACAACCATTTTCTAAATGACCCTATTATAGCTACCAAAAGGGTAAAGTTCAACTTTTTTTGATAATTATTGATCTAGAGACTCCAGAGAATTGTACTGCATTGGTTTTATTCAGATTGAGTGAAAAACCTAGGACTAGTTCGCAGAAGTAGGTTATTTACATAATCGTGAATATTTAATGAACGATTTGATTGACAGCAGTGGTTCTTGAGGCAAAGTTGTTTAGCATGAGGAGATCTATCGAATGATATCCATATTGTGAGGATGCGTAAAGCTCATTGGCGCCACCTGGCGACCATGTTTTTTGAGATACGCCAATACACTAATGTTCAAAAGTTTGGGGTTGGTAAGGTTTTTTTTTTATTTTTATTTTTTTATGTTTTTGAAAGTCTCTTATGCCCACCAAGGCTGCATTTATTTTATCAAAAATACAGTATAAACTGTAATATTATGAAATATTATTACAATTTAAAAGGACAGCTTTTTATTTGAATATATTTGAAAATGTAATTTATTCATGTGATGTCAAAGCTGAATTTTCCGCATGATTACTCCAGTCTTCAGTGTCACATGATCCTCCAGAAATCATTCTAACATGCTGATTTGCTGCTCAAGAAACATTTCTTATTATTATCAATGTTGAAAACAGTGCTGCTTAAATTTTTAATGGAAACCGTGACTTATTCAGGATTCTTTGATGAATAGAAAGATTAAAAGTACAGCATTTATTTGTCTTTTGTAACATTATAAAGGTTTTTACTCTCACTTGAACTGAATGCATCCTTGCTGAATAAAAGTACTAATTCTTTCAAAAAAAACAAAAAAAACAAACATAACCACTACTAACTACACACTACTAACTAACCACAAACTTTTCAGTGGAAGTGTACAAGACAAAATGCGTAACCGAATATTTGATGGATTAAATAATACACATCATTTATCAAGCACACAATGCAAATTATAGAACTATTAACATGATTAAATGCTAGATGAACCCGAGCTACAATTGCATGATCCTAAGTCTGTTAGTCTGATATTGCGAAAACCAGACTGGTATGATTTCAGTCAGACTAAAGAGTAGGGCTGGGTATTGACACAATTTTCACAATTCGATTCGATTTCTATTCACATGCTTGCGATTCGATTCGATTACGATTTCGATTCGATTCGATTATTTTGGATGTAGTATATCAGATACAGTACATGGCAAATTTTCTAGAGGAAAAAAATCTCTCAATTAATGCTGTAAACTAGCCTACACACGGGAGTCAGTTGGTACTACTTTACTATAATACTGAAGGTTAAAATTAACTTATTTATATACAAACACTTAAATTACACTCAATTATGTTTTATTTTATAATAAATAAAGTTTAGAATTACATAATCATATTTCTACTCCAATTCGTGTTTTTTTTTTTTTTTTTTTTTAAATAACATTTAAATCGTGGCTGTCATAACTGATTTATTCAAACATGCATTAAACATTGAAGAACAATATAATGAATATGTAACGGTGCATAGCTATATTTATCAGAATGCTGCTTTCTAGAGTTCATTTTTCTAGCTGACTAATGAGTTTATGGTCACTGAATGTTTTTCTGAGGTAAATGTGACGTTATGTGACATTGTTTACAAGCTGTTTTATTGACGTCTTTCCGAGGTTGAAACACTGATTGAGCTATTACACGAGACATGATACGGATTTCGGTAAGTTGTACTGTATATTTTAACATACCTTCAGATGTTTAGTCATGTTTATTTCACGCTGTAACTGGTAATAAAGCGGAGGAGAGGATGTCCACATGCTGCCGCTTCTCTATAACTGAGGCGCTAAAGCGATCTGTCACGTCGTTAAACAGCGCCAAAACGGTACTTATTTTTTTTTTAATCTCATAAATAAGATGGACGTCATTTGAAATCTGAGACTTTGCTTAATATCAAAAGTAACAAAGCACAAAGATTATTGCGATTTATTGGATGGGAGGCGCGCTACATGTTCTGTTCATTCATCAACTGAAAAAAGACTAGACTAATCGATTCTTGGGATTTAAGAATCGATATCGGTTCGTAAAAATGAGAATCGATTAAAATCGAGAAATCGATATTGTTTACCCAGCCCTACTAAAGAGTTTACATGACATTTTAAAATGCTGAATTATTGCTTGATAGCATCTATGACATCCTGTCAGTTACTACTGAAAATAATTCTGAATGATCCTTCAGTTTGTAAAAACAACCCAAAAACACATTTACTCTTATAGACTTACAATGGAAGTCTATACTGCAGCAAAATAAACAAGCTAAATTCTAAATATACATGGTTTTGAAAAATATTCTGGCCCAAATTTATGTAGGCTATTAGAATTGCATATACGATTTCCCATCAATATTCAATAGTTAAAATGTATGAGAGTGAAAGAAATTGGATTGGTTGATTATAAATATAGTAGTCAACATTTGAAGTGGATCAAAACCTTTCATCAAAGTTGTCCTAAAACATTCTTAGGACAACTTTGATGAACCTTTTTGATACACTTCAAATGTTGACTACTATATATAAACCTGGTTATTGTGTATTTAAAACACATTCAGGTTTTTAGTACTATTACAGACATTCAACCCGTTTCTTACCTGTTTCATGTATGACTGGCAAATATGCATCACATCAGTTTGTGATAAAACTGTGTAATCCAAATGGATGGATATTTTATATGCAATTCAAATACATAAATCTTAAATAAATACATTTAAAAAATGAGTGTATAGTTAGCCTACATATTGTAACTTTATACTAGACAAAATGTGAAAAAATCACTTGGTAACCTTGTCTGTGCAAAGTCATATCCAATTTCAATTAATGACCACATAAAGTCAATAAACGCTGTAACCTGATATATGCAAGGATACAAAAGACATACACTTTTTACATCCACCCAAAGACGTTACATAAGATGTTCCAGAAACCAGACATTTATTTGTCTAGAACAGCAGTTTCACTGCTAAAAGGACAATTTAGGCAACGTTAAGGCTCAAATAAAACACATTTTAATTAATATAATTAATGTAAGTGCTTTAAAAAAATGAGCTGCACATTTTTGCTTTTAAACCCAATGAAATGCCTTTGCTCAAATTTACATTATGTGAATTAATGAAAACAAATTTTCTGTTGTGTTTACAAAGTGAGCGCCTAAATAATTTTCTATGCTAATTAATCACATGCCATACTGTCAAAAGAGTTTCATTTGTGTTGAACCTGGGCCATTCCTTTAATAAAGAAATTTACATGGACAATATTATTGCAGTGCCAAACTGTTGCATACTACAGCAACATTTTTACTAGATAAAGTTGTTAGAACATTTCAGTTAATTGTGCTTGCTTGAAGTCCAAAGCTTTAATAAAAGAACCAAATAAACAAATATTTCCCATAGACTCACTTCACTAAATTCTGGATGCTTTATGTTTTCGCTCGCCTCTGAGATGTAAATGTATGGACGCCTTTTTTACATTAATAATTTAAGTTATGTCTTCGCTATGAGCGGTGATTACTCGGGTGGGGGTTGCACAGATCTTCTGGTCTGTTTCTAGAATTTTTTGAAGGCCTAATATGAATATTAAAGAGCAGTGTGATTTGAAACTTGCTGTGTTGCTCATAATGCCTCGCCGACCGTGACACAGTCGTCATGGCCCAAAGGTCAGAAGGAAATCAGAATTGTGGCTGTCTTCTGGGATGTGCAGCAACACTGCAAACCATATTAGCACCACCCAGCAGCATTCAAATGGAAATACACCCACTCCTTTATCTCAGCCAACTGGGCTTGTCTGCTCTTTGAAGAAGTAACCTTCAGAGGGTTGGAAAATAAGACTGGAGCTGTATTGTCTGCTACCTATCTGCTGTTTGCTGTCCAGCAGTGTTTGTTTACTGCATTTTAAAGTGAATTTCGCTATCTAGTCTGGTCTGCATTGCGGTCTGGGAGTAGACCAGGGGGGGCTTTAATGCTGTAAATGAAATGTTCTCTTTTTCATATTGTTCAGATGTTCTCTATCATATTATCTGTTCTCATTCAAAGTAAACCGTTTTTTGATGGAGAGCAGTGTGCAGATTGGCTTTTTATCTATGTTTATCCTGAACGCATAGAGACATGGTCTTAAAGGAAATGTTAGTGTTAGGTAAGCTATTCAAAAAATGTAGTTAGATAAGCTACAAACTTCTTTTAAAACAATTAGTTAAGCTGAATGGCACCCTTTAGATAAAGTAGGCAGTTACATGCTACATGCTACGTAAAAAGTAGCTGACTACATTTAAAATAGGCATGAAATAGAAGCTGTGATCGTCTTTTCTTCTCTATTGTGACATATATCCGAGTGAAAAAGCAACTCGAACTCAAACGACTTGATTTTGACCATCGTTGAATTGATTGGATCGTTGTGGATTTCTATTGCTGTGATGTCATGTGAGTGACAGGTTGTCCCGCCCTCGCTTCAGTAAACGCAGTATCAGAGAAGAGAAAAGATGTCATAGCAAGAGGGAGAAGAAGATATATTGTCAGTTTTGATTTCATAGTGACTCTAAACTACTTAATTTTTAGTGTGTTTGCTGAGGAGATAAAGTAGTTTTCAGATAAAGTGTGTCAGCTTGTACCTCATTACCACATATATAATGTACAATGTTTCTCCTCTAAAATGTATTTTGGGGTCCAGTTCGTCAAGTTAGTTTTTACCTGGATATTTGACTGCAGTCACACAATGCTAAGATTCATCCACGTTGAATATTTGCAGCACAAACGTACATGCGTGAAGATTTCTGTGTCGTTTGGAGCAACGGCAACAACCGCCCAACCGATTCATTTGAGTGAATCATTTATGCTGGAATTACTCCGATCGATTCAAACTTAAGCATTTCATCTTAATGATTCAGATTCCTTTGTTCGTATGATTTATTGAAAAGAAACGACTCAAAAAAGTAATTCATTTATGAATCAGACGTTGATTGTTCTCAATCTAACTAGCCGAATGAGATACAGTACAAACGTCTTTATTGCTGAAAATATTGTCAATAAAAATGTAACTTTATAGTGTTTCACAATGCTACTCTGTTATGAAATTGCTTTGCTGAATCGCTAATGAATAACTACCACCTCACCACAGAGAAACGTATTGTGGACTAGTTAAACAAAGCTTTGCAATATTGTGTCAAAATAAAAAAAAAATACATAAAGTAGCCCTGCTTATTTATTAAATTCAAGTATGTAAATATATTTATTTTGCATAAGACAGTGCAGTAGTTTGTGACCAAACTCTCTCTCTTTCTGTATTGTTAGAACTGAGAAAACTGCTTTGTGCTCTGGGATCAATTAGAGGTGCTTTCAGCACAGACAGACTGTGACTGAGGCTGGCTCATGTGAGAAGTGTGTTTTGTTTGGGTGAGAAATGCGTTCGGACCTCATGACCTTCCCACACGTATACTTATCAGTGTCCTTGTAAGCCCCACGGCAGAGCAGACAGGGACGAGACCTGTCCTTCCTTCCTGTACAAACTGTTCTTGGATCTTGCAACCCAACTGCTGTATTCCATCTAATCTGGGACTTGAGCTAATTCCATTTTCATTTTTCTGAAAGGAATGTAAGTGGTGCTGCCCATGAAACACTTGCAGTCATGTTTCTGGGGCCCTCCAAAGAGCCCACCTCCACCAAGTCTCTGTTATTTTTATTCTTAAATATGATTTGTGTCCCTTAATTGTATGTTGAAGCGTTTTTTACTGTTCAACCATGCAAATAAGTAAATCTTAACACCTAAAACTGAAATCATTGCAAATTAAAGGCATGAGCCTCTCTCTAAGACTTTCATAAACATATCAGTGTCATATATTTATGGAAGCTTGTTTTCGTCATGGAATATAAAAGGTAATTGTGACGTTTAATCTTGCAATTTGACTTTTTCCGCAATTGTGAGTTTGTACCTCGCAATTCTGACTTTTTTCCCTCACAATTCTGAGTTTATATCTCATAAAATATCTCAAAATAGTCGGAATTGTGAGTTATAAAGTCCAAATTGCTCACGATAAACTCACAATTCTAAAATAAATAAATAAATAAATAAAAGTCAGAATTGTGAGGTAAAAAAAACTACTTTTTTGTTCCGTGGCAGAAACAAGCTTTATATATTTTACCACAAAAATCATTTTTTTTGTATTTTTAAAATTATATGGTTTAAATAAATTATATCAAAATGATATTTTGTCATGATCTTTTTACATTCTCCCCCAATTGTCATTATTCTAACACAAATGTTGTTCTCACTATACTGAAATATAATTATTACATATTATGAATTATAAGAAGTATGAAGTTATATTAATATTTAGATATTACTATAATACTATGTATTATAATACATAGTTGCAGTCCTGGTTTCTGATTGGTTGACACAGCAGCCAGTGTTGCCAAGTCTGCGGTTTTCTCGCGGAATTGGGCTACTTTTACATTGTTGTTGTGGGTTGTTTTTTTTGACTGCGGGTTAAAGTGATTTTTAATGCAATTTTTACCGGGAAACCCCCCGGAACACGATTGGGCTAGTTTTGGCTGTGATTGGGCAGGTTTTAAATAGCAATTGGACTGGTTATGTTACGCAAACCTGGCAACCCTGACAGCAGCCGTGCTAAACCCCAGAATATATTAACAGTTGCTCACTTGGTAAACATATCACTGTGCAGCACCCATAGCAGATCATTTTGTTGCATAGCAATGAGCTGTTACGTCAGGGGCTTTTAACTTAAACATATAAATGAATAAATGAACACAGTTGTTATATCGTAATATAATTACTGACAACAAGTGAGAGAGAAATTCTAGAAATGTACATATGGTCTTAATGAGGGAAAATATGAACAAGTGCACACTCCATTGATGGGTTTCTAGTGAGAAGCTGGTGTTATCATTCACCGTCATGGGTGATTTGATATCCTCAAACCCGCTGGGCAGAACAAAACCACATGTTCCAAACCTCAGTGACTGCAGAGATCCTAGAGAGCAAGGAAGACAAACACAAAATTGTTCCAGGGTGGAATCAGCCTACAGCCTTTATTGCACATTCCTGTTTGGTTTTGCTCTGACCACATCCTGGCATGATGTTTATGCAGTGCAGAAAACACATTGTCTTGTAGTTTTACCTTTCACCCTGTGAAAGCCTGAGATCACTACATATACCAGACTCCTTTCAATTCAGGTACATATATTATATTTTTTCATTTATTTTTCTTTCTCTTTTTTATCATCAGTGACAATGCCTGCAACATGCTTCAAAATCTTCATTTTGGCAAACTACAAATAAATTAAAACACATTCATAGAACACAATTTGACATTTAAGGACATTAATAAAGAAAATCAGGACAAACTGAACAAACGAGAAAAAAAATACAAAGAAGCGGCTTCTGCTCTTTTTCATTACTTTCTTGCTTTTTTTTGAAAAAAAGAAAAGAAAAAGAAAACAAGTTAGCTAGCTAACAATCACAGACCACATGCAGATATAATACAACAGAATCATCTCACTCGTTTGGACGATTAACTCTGTTAGTTAGTTTCTGCAAACTACTGATCTAAACTATATCACAAAATTATGCTTTAAACCGGAAAACATCCAATTTCGCGATATTTTTGACTGGTTATAATAAGTCCTTGGTATAGTATCTCCTCTCGCTAAATAGGAAAACACACAACCACTTCTTAATGTCCAAACAGAGTCTGGAGAAGACCAAATGCACTTCAGTAGTGATAAGAGATACCATCTGCGACCAGACACAGAAATCTGCAATAAGCCACCCATGAGGGTTTACGCATGTTTTTACAATCACTGCAGTGATACGAACATGAATTAGGTTCTCCGGTGATCAACATGTATTTAATTTCGATGACCAGGATAAAATGATCATTGTATACAGCAAAATGTAGTGCTTTCCATCGGAGTGAAGAACTAGACACTCACTGTATTGGATAACCTTAATATCAATAACAAAAAAAGCTACTAGACAGAAATAAATATCAGTAACGGATCAACAGTGTTGTTTCGCTTTCATCCTCCAGGGCATCAGCATTTGCAGTTTTATCATTTATACATCAGTGTCTTCGTCCTTTTTTAAAATGAATTAGCAGCTTCTCATCTGACATTTGAAATCGTCAGTAATAGCAGAGAGTCTTTCTACTGAGAGCGCAGCAGTTACAAACAGGAAAACACACAAGGAAATGGTGACAAAGTACATTAAGCATTTGGCACATGCTGTTTCCATGTCTGGAGAAGACTACCCTCAAAATATCATATGAAACGGCATCTCACAACAAGGAAATATGATTTTTCCAACCTTGAAGCATCATTTTAAGGGAATATTTTTCACCCAAAAATGTCATTCCAAACCTGTATGACTAACACTCTTCTGTGGTACATAAAAGGAGACATTTTGAAGAATGTAATGGTCGTTCTTTATATATGGTCGTTCTCCATATAATGACAGTGGATGTGGATTGGGCCCTGTCAAGCTCCAAAAAAAGACAAAAAAATCACCATAAAGTATAATAATATTGGTCAACAGTTGCGTACGCTATATTCTAGTCTTCTGAAGGCATGATAACTTTGGGTGGCCAACAAAATCCAAAATCCCATAATAAGTGGGATCTTGTATTAATCTTCCCATTCGCAGTAGCTCTCATACAGTATTTATTGGCATTCCCTGTTGAAAAAAACAGCATATGCTGGTTAGGTATGTTTTGAAGCATGGCAGCTGGTTTGAGCTGGTTTATGCTTGTCCTTAGTTGGTCGTGAGCTGGTCCTTAGTTGGTCCTTAGCTGGTCATGAGCTGGTTTAAGCTGGTCAAGTGCTGGTCCTAAGGAACTAGCTCCAGCTCAGGACCAGCTAATAACCAGCTTAAACCAGCTCACAACCAACTAAGGACCAGCATACCAAACCAACTACCATGCTTCAAAACATACCTAACCAGCATATGCTGTTTTTTTCAACAGGGTTTCCACATATTCAAATGATTTTATTGACGTCAAAACATCACTAACATCAAATTTGACTCGTGGAGTTTAAATGCGCTGTATTTGAATGGACAAACAGTGAAGCACAAGACTTTAAGTTCTTTCCTTAAATTTAGGCCTTTACTCACATAAAAGTATTGTATGGCTTCGAAAGACTATTTTCGAGATCGACAATTTAATGGAAAAGAGCAGCCAGTACACACTTTTCCTTTAGTGTTTCACTGAAGAAAGAACGTCATACAGGTTTGAAACAACATGAAGATGCGAAAATGACAGAATTTTCATTTCTGGGTGAATTATTCCTTTAATACACCCAATATGTGAACAACACCCATGATTTTGCCTTCTCGACTATTGTGTCATTTGTATTTCACACACCGTGTGGAGAGCGCCATGGGTGGGGTGGGGTCTAAAATAAACAAAGCTCTTCTACATCTCATCGCTCACAAGATGCAGTCTGAGCTGTTCCGGATTCACGCTGACATTTGGAGGAGAAGTCAATAAACATCAAGGCGTCGAGCTGCAGCTCTCTCGGAGCATCAATCAGGCAACTAAACGAGCCGCCCTCATTCCTCAAGGTTTCTGAACAAAGGAGTCGCCCCCTCAGCGTCTCTCTCTCTCTCTCTCTCTCTCTCCACCTCTGTCCTTCTTCATCTGGCTCTTGTCAACAGTAGCAGCACCAGCTACCAGAGTCCAGGTTTGAAGCCATAACTGAGATTGTGCGTTGATTTACGCAGTTTGAGAGCGACGTTTATAGTCATGAGACCTTATATCCTGGGCTGTCGGCCATTTTGTCCTGTTTACTGTTGTTCTAGTCTAGTATTGATCAAGCACACAGCACAGTGATGCAGAGTCAGTGCAAGGCGGAGGAATCGGGCCCACAACTACAAGTGTATCGATTGATGAGCCAAAATAGTACAAGTGAATCAGCACAATTAATGTTTGATCGTGTTTGGGGCATCAGCTGTGGCATCGGCATGTGAAGGTGCCAAGTTACAGTAACATCCTTATGTTGTCGCTCACATTGGGCTGGGTCCGCTCAGTCGGCATTGTCCTGTCGCTCAGTGCTCCATGGGGACAGATGCCACGACGAACACTCAACATCTCATGTGCAAACATCACCATGTCTGTCACATGCCTCTCTCTATCGAGATCCCATTGGGACGTCGACATTCGTTAATGCCATCTGGTATCTAAATCATCAGAATTAAGAGCTTTTGGTCTTCTCCAAAAACAAATAATAGAATGACCAACAGAGGTGGTTCACATTTTTTTTCTTTGACCTCTGCATAAGCAACAAAGGCTTTGTTCACACTGTGAATCTATCCAATTTTTCAAATCCAGTCTTTAGGACTGACAGTCCCTCGTTTTGTGAGTGATGAAATCTGGTGTTTGTCCATATCCGGTGCATCTACATTGGTTGCCATTGTGATGATGTAAGCATCAGCACGATGCCAGACTTTCTCATATAACAACCAAGAGCAGCTGTCAGTGTGGAAAGAGAGGACAAAAAAAACTGGGAATTTTGCCTCTGCTTTTGTCTATCATGAAATCTTGTGAGTGCTGGACTCACAAGAGGCATTTTTACTGCTGACTCGTGTACTCGTTCACTATTCGTAACAGTGAAAGTCACATAGTATGCTATATGAGGAAAAAGTGAGCGAAAATGATCTATTCAGATCTTAAAATTGATTGGATTTCAAACCACATATGTATGTGAACACATATGGGTTTGTAAACTGGGTTTCATGTCTTTTTTAGGTTCAGACTTCAAAAAACAATTGAATTTGAGTCAGATAAAAAAATCAGATATTTGCCTGTCTGAACAAAGCCCTAGAGTATTTTTTCTCCATTGGAAATCAATGACCATCTACGCAACACAGTGATGTCTAAATTTTGCCACGCATACAGAGGAAAAGAAAGAGCACAGCTCTACATAAATTACAATCATCATGTTGCATCCAACCGTGAAAAACAGCACAGCCGATGAGGAGGAAACCAGAAAAACTGAACCTCAAATGTAGTGTAATGATCTACTTATCTATTAAGTGTTAACAAAGTCATTTGCATGTAAATGGGGGCAAGTCTGATGCTGTTCAGTGCAATGCATTGTCAGCTATAAAAAGAAAGAGGGATGGATGGTGAAGAAAAGAAGCAAAACAGATGGATAGACAAGGATATTGAGTGAGGATGTGGGATTGGTGGACATTTAACTTTGCTTGGAGCCTCAATCATATCCAGAGTCCTTAGCTGTATGTAGCTGCAGTGACACCCACTCATGAGTAATTGTGATGTCGCAGCGAGTGTTCGGTCCATGGCACCTCGATGAAGAAGAGTGGAGGACGGGGTGATGGTGAATGTGCCACGTTGATGTGTAAGATATGATGCGCTAGCTTTTGTTTTTTTTCGTAGTTAAGTTTGATGATGAAAAAGAAGAAAACCCAACTGAAAAAAAGCCATGTCAGGATTGCCGTCGAAGATGCTGACATCAGCCGTCGGACACGGGAGGGGACACCCAGCCATACTTCTCGTGGGTCTTGACAAGGCTCTTGAAGGTCGCCTCAGCTTCCTTACGACTAAAGGCCTTCTTAGACTTGCCTGCTTTCCTGCAGATACGACCCTAAAGAGAAAACACAAAATTTGGAGAAATCAAGATTATCATCTATCAAAAAACAAGTGAAACATACTGAATTTAAGGAACTTCAAAAGGAATAATGGAAATGGAATTGTTGGCTAAGGTGTGTTCAAAATAATATTCTAATAATAAAATATAATTAATATTTTAATACTTCTTATCTCATTATTATTTTATAGTTTAACATGCCAGTCAGACATCTCTTCCTGTCCAAATAGGTGCTTTTGTCCAGAATCGGCTGCAACGATCCACACATTTTGACAACAGTTTATGATTCCTGGATATGCACTCTAAAGTCAGTTTTTAAAATGTGAAAGATTTTGTTCAACCTGAATGACTCAGCTACACAGATTTACCAGCTACAGAGAGACAAACTATGCAATCTTAAACATATCCATTATATTTCAAGAGATGGGAAGCGGAAAAGCATTCTTCCTTTTGTCTTAAACATAGGGCAGTACATGGAGCCCAAGAGAAAAATTACACATGGTTAATTATAATGGATAGTGATATTGTGATAAACACTTAACTTTCAAATATAATTTAGGCTAACAATTTAAAGGTGAAGTGTAATTTAATTATGTTACATTGGTTTCTATGCCAGTTTAATATGCAAACAACTATAAGTAAGACCTTCATACATCATGAAGAATGTAAACACTGTGGTCCTTTCTGAATGTTGAGCAGATCAGCACATCAACTTGTAGTTTGACCAATGCTAAGTTTGGAGCTAAATTAGTTATTTGCAATTGCACTATTCCTTGTGATGTGCAAAGAAATTTACCCATAAAATTGATTCAACCCTTTAAATTATACATGTTTATACACGTGTATATAGTATATGTTTATATTATTATGCTTATAAGTGAATCCTTTAGTCCCAAAAAAGCCATCTGAGGTTTGCTATAAAGAATCAAAAAAGCTTGAATCAGA
The DNA here is from genome assembly GCF_019924925.1 of Ctenopharyngodon idella. Classification (NCBI taxonomy): domain Eukaryota; kingdom Metazoa; phylum Chordata; class Actinopteri; order Cypriniformes; family Xenocyprididae; genus Ctenopharyngodon; species Ctenopharyngodon idella. The sequence continues at coordinate 21,589,645 of NC_067238.1, forward strand.
TCAGTCCAGTCTGTCAAAATCAACCTCCAAGTATGAAATCAAAGTTGAGAGATAAAGTATGTAGGTGTGTGTAGTCTGATGCTAGATTTATTTACCTGTCTTTTCATATGTTGTGTAACTGACATGCAGAAGCAGATGTGTGAATGACACATTATGGTCTGATTAAATGGTCCTGGTGCTCCATTTTAAGAGGTTTTCCAATTTTCAATTTCAAAGCCGACTGCTCTGAGCTTTGAAGACACAGTAAATCAAGAGGCTGTGCTTGATAAAACCTCAGGCTGAATTATTCAAACAAGCTTCAAGAGCATTTTAACACCAGGTTCAGCCATTTTGATCACTGGTAAAGGATAATGGGAATAGAAATGATGCAATGGTGCATCCATGATTGCGGTATCCCACAGTAGAAACATCCAGCTCTCACAGTATGATATTCCTCCCTAAAGTGATCATTTCAAAGTATTAAAAAAGAGATTTTTAATGCTGCACGGGCACAGAAATGCGATCCCCCCTATTAATGTCTCAAGATGTCTGCCTGTTTGTGACTGTAACTCTTGTAAATGTTATGGATGGATGGATGGATGGATGGATGAATGGATAGATGGATAGATAGATAGATAGATAGATAGATAGATAGATAGATAGATAACAATTTTTTTTTAATTAAGATAGTTTTTTTTTTAATTAAGAGCAAGATCATAACTTGTAAATGTTATGGATAGATGGATGGATGATAGACAGACAGACAGACAGATAGATAGATAGATAGATAGATAGATAGATAGATAGATAGTTTTAAAAATGAAGATACTTTTTTTTTAAATTAAAAGCAAGATCATAGCTTGTAAATGTAAAATGTTGTAAATGGATGGATGGATGGATGGATAGATAGATAGATAGATAGATAGATAGATAGATAGATAGATAGATAGATAGATAGATAGATAGATAGATAGATGATTACATTTTTTAAAAAATTAAGATACTTTTTTTAAAAATTAAGAGCAAGATCATAACTTGTAAATGTTGTAAATGGATGGATGGATGGATGGATGGATGGATGGATAGATAGATAGATAGATAGATAGATAGATAGATAGATAGATAGATAGATAGATAGATAGATGATTACATTTTTAAAAAAATTAAGATACTTTTTTTAAAATTAAGAGCAAGATCATAACTTGTAAATGTTGTAAATGGATGGATGGATGGATGGATGGATGGATGGATGGATGGATAGATAGATAGATAGATAGATAGATAGATAGACAGACAGACAGATAGATAGATAGATAGATAGATAGATAGATTTTTTAAAAAATGAAGATACTTTTTTTAAAATTAAGAGCAAGATCATAACTTGTAAATATTGTAAATGGATGGATGGATGGATAGATAGATAGATAGATAGATAGATAGATAGATAGATAGATAGATAGATAGATAGATAGATCTTTTTTTAAAATTAAGAGCATGATCATAACTTTTTTATTAAAGGTTACCAAGGCCATTTTTTTTTTTTTTTTTTGAATAATGTACATAAATCGTGCATAATAAGACCAGGTACTTGTATATCAAAAGAAAAAAAAAGGTATTTATCAAACTCTAAAGCCTGTTCTGCACTCTGCCAACTTTTTTTGTCTGGCTTCATCAAAATACCGGCCAACAACCTGGCATGATCTAACATATTATTTATTATAAACAAGCCAAAGTGTGACAGTGAGACATATGTACACTTTTGCAAAGGCGGAACAAATGCCATATTTAAAAATAAAAGAAGACCAAATACGGACTGTAAATTGTTTCACATAAAGGGTATCTTTAATGGAATAGTTCAGCCAAAAATCATTTACTCACATTGTTCACTCCATTAATTTCTTTTTTTCCCACTGTGAAACACAAAATAAGATGTTAAGCAGAATGTACTTTCCAACAAAACTGGACGTCAAAGCTGCTCTAAAATCAAATTTTTTTCACAGAAAACAATGGCCTTTTTTTTTATTTCTTTTTAGATTTTGGGGTGAACTTCTCCTTTAAGACCAGTCGAAGAATTAGGTTCTGCATGCAAAGCACAGCCATACAAATATGCCACTACAGACTACGCAAGAGATCTCACAGACCCAGCATCCACTAAATGAGCAAAAAGGATGTGCTTTCAGATGCCCCAGGACTGAGGTCAGTCTAGTGCCAGTGCTGATGTAAGACAGCAGGGACAGTGAGACAGAAATAGCCAGCTCTTCCCTCAGGCTCCATCAGTCAGGATGAGATCTAATGGCCCAGAAGTAACCGCATGTGCTCAATCGAGAAGAGGCTGCCCTATCCCCTCAGAAAAGCCTGTGATTTTTGGATTAAAAGGAGCCAATGGAGCCTTAATTAAGCTTTATTGTGTTTACGGTCTCTCTTGGAAATCGCTTCTCTCACGCTTGAGAGGCAACAGTGGAGAGCGCTAGGGAGGGAAGCGAAAATGCGTGGGGAGTCGTGCCGATGTTAATCCAGGTTATTTGCATCAGCGTTTTCCCTGCAGCATGCTAACGGCATCACCGACGTCTCCCTGCGCTATTTTGGTTTGGTGTGTATCGAGTGCAACGCAGTACCCGTGTGAAGTGCCTGATGGGTAATCCTGTGAATGGAGATCAGTCAATGGTCGCGCTCGGCCTCTGTGCATTCTGGGACAACACAGACGGTGGGGATTATGTAACCAACATGTGCCAGATAGGGGTAAACAGTGTTGCTCTTTGCATCATAGCATCACATGTTTGATGCTGCTTACAGTCTTATGTCAAAAAGGAAGTTGTCTGTAAATTTAAAGGATTAGTTCACTTTCAAATGAAAATTACCCCAAGCTTTACTCACCCTCAAGCCATCCTAGGTGTATATGATTTTCTTCTTTCTGATGAACAAAATCTGAGATATATTAATAAATATCCTGATGCATCCGAGCTTTATAATAGCAGTGAGCGATACCATCATTTATGAAGCTGAAGAAAGTGCCTACATCCATCATAAACGTACTCCACACGGCTCTAGGGGGATAATAAAGACCTTCTTAAGTGAATCGATGCATTTGTGTAAAATAAATATCCATATTTAACAAGCTATGAAGTAAAATATCTAGCTTCTGCCAGACCGCCTTCCGTTTTCAAATTACGAAAAAAAAAGGAACTAGCATCGTGTCAGTTAAGCTTTTTCCGTAAGTTGAATAGGGAAGGCGTAGGATGTAGCATAAGCTTTTTAAACTGCGAGAGGCATTGCTCTTTCTTCCTAACTTGAAAACGGAAGGCGGTCTGGCGGAAGCTAGATATTTTACTTCATAGCTTGTTAAATATGGATTTTTTTTTTTTTTACACAAATGCATCGCTTCGCTTCAGAAGGCCTTCATTAACCCCCCGTAGCCTTGTGGAGTACGTTTATGATGGATGGATGTGGATGTAGGCACTTTCTTTAGCTCCTACTTGTTGGTATTGCTCACTGCCATTATAAAGCTCAGATGCGTCAGGATATTTATTAATATATCTCCGATTGTGTTCATCAGAAAGAAGAAAGTCATATACACCTAGGATGGCTTGAGGGTGAGTAAAGATTGGGGGAATTTTCATTTTAAAGTGAACCAATCCTTTAACAAGGCAGAGCAGGAATATTGTTGTTGATCATATAAAGTAAGGCAGATTAGACTCTTGATTAGAGTTCTTTTCATTTCTAATCTATAGCCTATTGGTCAATGAATGCATGTTATGGTCTTAAGCATTAAAAAGTACAGTGGAAAAACACGTATGTACACAATAAGTGCATTGTATCAAATGATTAATTTAAATCTTAGTGCATAGTAAAGACACCTAATATAAAGTGGGATCCAATAGTTTTATGTCTTATGTACATGAATTCTATTATTTTCAATTTTTTGTTGATTTTGTTTTGTGCTGTAAATGATTCTGATTTAGAAAGCCTTAAAAAACAGCAAATGTCTGAGCTTTGGTATGCAGAAATCTTCCAAAACCAAAGTAGAATTCGAACTACAAAAAAAACTTAAAATTTAAATGATTGTCAAAGCACATCATGTCCTCAGGTTTGAAGTGGATAAGCCCAATTAAGCACAATTCAGTAGAGCAGGGGAAAATTATTCACTTTAATTCCAAATTATTAATTCCAAAGGCGATAAACCACGAATGATCTGCAGCAAAAAGCAAAATGTGGCCTGTCGTTTCCTTTTACAATACAATAGCTGCATGTTAATTGAGGGTCTGTTGTGTCAGTGGCAGCTAAAATGGTAATTACCCTTGAGTGCTTTGGGTCATTTGAAGAAAATGGTTATCTAGTCACCGCTCTCTCAGACTCATCATGAATTTGGCATTTTAGTGCTCTTGACAGGTTGAGGTAAGGATAGATGAACAGGTTTCCTCTCAGATTTACAGCAGAGGGTTAATGGCCAGTCTCTAGCTTCATTATGGATTCTCATCCATTTCCATGACCCACGCTGGTCTTCGCAATCATCCTTAGAACGGGACTATCTAATGACCGATGTGATCTATCTATGGAGTCCATCTAATCACATTACTAGTTAAGATCCAGGCTGCAGTACTCTCTTAAGAAAAATGGTCTGAAATAGCACCAGATTATGATTCTGTTGGCTTGTAACAACAGCAAAACCATTTTTGGTGCAAAATAACATTTTGAAAAGGGGCTCTTTTAATAATTATATGGTTATAAATTGAAGAGCCCATTCATATTTATATATGTTTATAAAACTAATTTTGAAGTGTAGCATTTGAAATGTAGTAAGAAATACCTTATAAAACAGAAGGGCAACCGATGCAATGTGTTGGGGGTGCAAAACCCATATTTTGGTTACACTTCACCTCTCACTCTTAAAAATAAATGTGCCTAAATGGGTTTTATAGCCCTTTTTAAGTTCCTATAGTGCAATGTAATAATCTTTTTTATGGTACTTCAGAAAACCACATGTGTACCAGAGCTTCAATAAATCCAAGAAGTCTTCACTTTGGTCTGTTAATGGATGAAGCAATACGCTAATCAGAAGAACCTCTAATGGAACATCAAGAACTTTCATAATCTGCAAAGAACCAGCCAACTTAAGCATCCTATAGAGGGCCAAAATGGTTCTTGGTAACAAAGGTTCTTTGCTAAAAATATAATTCATTCAAAAATGACAATTCTGCCTCGTGTGACGTTTTTCTTCCGGGGAACACACAAACAGCCTCAGCCACCATTTACTTTCATTCACTCCTAAAAATCAAGGTTCTAAAAGGGGTTTTTCACAGCGAGAACATTTTTATTAAATTAAAGAACCTTTTTCCACAATAAGGAACCATTTGTACAATTGAAAGGTTGCATATATGTTCTTCATAGAACCATTCTTCATACAATCATTGATGCCAATAAAGAACCTTTATTTTTAAGACTGATGTATGGAAAAAGATGCAATGAAAGTGAATGGAGGTACTGAGGTATCTTATTTTCTGTAGAAATAAAACAATACCTGTCTGGAACGACATGAAGGCATGTTTTATTCTGTTCTACTATGTAATTACATTCACGCGCAATATATGTAATACCCCCGCGTAACAACGTACTGAATGGATGCTGCATGTTTTCACGCTTTTCACCTGTGCTGTGCGCCGATGCCAAAATGGAGGATGGCGTCAAGAATCATGAGATGAGAAGAAATCAACGCTGCTATGGCAATAACCCATCCTCACCTGTCCTTTCACCAGACTGGCAGCGAACTGCCTCATCACGGCCTCGACGGTGTACGCGCTCGACCAGCCGCGGGGCGTTAATAACTCCATGCAGATCGCGCCGCCGTCCAGCACGTATCCGTTCTCCAGCCGCGGCGTGAGGACGCGCATGAACGGCGGGGAGAATGGGAAATTGTCGGGGAAGGTGACATTCAGCAGTATGTACTCGGTGTTGGTCTCCTTCATGTCCTGCCACAGCGCGGAATCCTTGTCCACCTGGTGCAGCTTGACATTCCAGTCAAACAGGTTATCGTCCGCCAGCTCCACCGTGATGAAGTTGTCGCCGAGCCGCCGGATCTCCTGCAGCTCCTTCATCAGCCTCCGCGTCCGCACCTGGGTGCAGTGCTGTCGGTTCGCCGCCGGCGGGGGCATCACGGAGCCGCTAGTCGCTTTGCTGCCCGCCGTTTGCTGCTTCTCTTTCGTGTCCTTGCTCGGTTTGTCCTGTTTGACTGCTGGCTTGTCCTTGCCGGACACGTCGAAGCGCCTGGCTTTGATTTCGGGCGTGCTGAGGATGTTGTTGGTCTCGTTGCTGGTGTTGCAGTGCTTCGTGTTGTTGTTTTTCTGGTTGCCTTTGGTCCCTTTTAATGAGCCCTGGTGGTGATGCTTCGGGTCCTCCGTGTCTCGGTCGTGCAGTCGAATAAGCCCGATCTTTCGCAAAAGAGTAGCCATTGTGATGCTTTGCCGTTCGAGGTGAGTGTAATGGAGCTCGGAAAAAAAGACGCCCGCAAAGCAGCTCTTTCTCAATGCATCATTTCCCCCCGCGAGTGCACTGAAACACAAGAGCGCTCATTTAATACATATTCCTACTCCTATAATTCCCTATGAGGCTGCACAGCCGCGGCTGCTGCAAGTGGCGCGATAACGTTTCTAGAAAATGAACGGATAATCTGGCTCGCGCACACAAGAATAGCAGGAGCGGAGCACCTCAGGTCGGTTGGCTTTCCGCTGTACCTGGACGGAATGAGTAATCAAGGGTCCAGCACGAGTTATTTTTTTCTTCACACCAGTATTCCTACAAATCCCGCCCTTGACCTGATCACTGTTTGCTGGAGTTGTGAACAGCGATGTGATTGACGTCTAAACTGTCCAATCACAGACCGGCAATAGCCGTGAGAGCTCATACTAGCCAATCCTGTCGTTAGACACGGGACTTGTCTGGATGCTGGTGGATGAAAATAACGCGCTGCTCGAGTCTCGACATCTATATTATTAACGCTTTTATTGTCATTACATTTTTTCCCTATTATAAGACAATTCATATTCGGCGTATTGTCCATTTGTTTATTGTTATTCTTGGTATTTTTACATGTAATTTCTATATAAATGTTCTCGTATTTGAATGATTCTTGCTTTACATGTGTGTTGGGTACAAAAATCTTATAAACAATATTTATTATCCTTGTACAACCTCGTGTATTTGTTCTCTCTCTCTCTCTCTCTCTCTCTCTCTTTTTTTTTTTTTTTTTTTTTTTACTACAATGACTGTAATATAACAGACGCTATTAGCATTAATAATAATAAAACAGTATAAATAAATAATGCGTCTTTGTCCTAATGTCTGAGTTGGGAAGAGGTCGAGCTTATAATTCATCAGCTACCAATGAATCAATACAAACTCTTCACTCAAACCTCGCATTGAAAAGGTACTGTAAGTGCACCAGCAGTTTCATGAATCTTTTGGGTTTGAACCTGAACGAACCATGTTGCTGGCCATCAACCATGCATTATATGTCATCCATTTGTTGTTTGGAATTATATTTTAAAGTAATATTGTCAAACTGGTCAATGAAACCACTGCAGAGTAACCCCGAAATAATTCACAATTATATTTTATGAAACGTTTTTTCAACAGTGATTTTGCAGCAATTCGAAACACTTTACGGCACAACGAAGGATTCTGTTACCAGGGTAACAGTCCATTCTCACAAGCTATTGGATGAAACGCAGCCGAAAGCAGTTCGCTGTCATGGAAGCTGCGTTGTGTGAACAGATGTCCGTCTTTTGTCAATAATTTTATAGTTTTATCTTGATTAATTTAATCGTACGCTTACCTTTATGTAAAATACAGCACGCCATGGCCGAAAAGTTTGATAATCTCGAGGAACACCTCGAGAAATTCGTCGAAAACATAAGACAGCTTGGAATTATTGTCAGCGATTTTCAGCCCAGCAGTCAAACAGGACTCAATCAGAAACTGTGAGTTGTAATTGTTTATTTTAAGACGAATCCAAAACATTATGTTGGTTTAAACAAATAGTATATAGAAAATAGTAGCGATGTTTGAGCAGTAGGCTTTCTTAGCTCAGTGTCTGCAATGTTGACTCACTCAGTCGTGAGTAAAGCCTGAAAATGATTAGGTTGCTTATTTCCTCAGAAATTTTATGATCACAGGACTGCAGGACATTGAGAAATGCCGACAGCAGCTTCATGATATCAACGTACCGCTGGAAGTGTTTGAGTGAGTATTACATTTCATAATGGAGATATATTGAGAATATTTCCATCTTGAAAAATTATTGTAAATCGATTTTTTTTTTTTTTTTTTTTAAATAAAAAAATAAATTACCCTCATTGTACACGCATTCCTTCTGTGCACCCATTTAATGAGCACCAAACCTGTTATATTCAAGAAATATGAGATATCACATCTGCATAGAAACATGAATGGCTATGATTGGTTATTGATGTTTTGCACTGTGCCCGCAGGTATATTGATCAGGGTCGTAACCCTCAACTCTACACCAAGGAGTGCTTAGAGAGAGCGTTGGCTAAAAATGAGCAGGTCAAAGGAAAGATTGACACCTTGACTGTGAGTATTGGTCCTGCTAACACAATGAATGAATAATTTGGGAGTGCCAGCAGGTTATTTGTTATAAAAGGACATAATAAATATTTTATAGTTATGCTACCTCTCCTGCTTATAGTTATCATTGTAGTCATCATTCTTGTCTGAACAGGCCTTCTTACTTTTCATTTCCTTTTTCCGGTGTTAGCTGAATAAAGCTGCAGTACTGACACATTTTATTAATAAGCTCATCATTAATAGATTATAGATTAGTGTGTGTGTATATATATATATATATTATAATTGTTAGATAGTTCTTCTGTAGATGGATGATTTCCTAGTATGTTTTGAATAATACAAACAGAGGCACTTCATTTTACCCTCTTACAATATTTTGCGGTTTCTTTTTTTCTCCAGAAATTTAAAAGCCTCCTCATTTCTGAGCTGGGGAAGGTTTTTCCTGAAGAGATGGCTAAATATAAGGCCATTCATGGAGATGATCCTCCTTCATGATTTACCAGTGCCACGACACTTCAAACGCAAGATGTACATATGTTGATATTAATATAACATGTTTTTTAAGGTTTAATTCATCATTCAAATATGCAAATTTTTACAGCTTTTTCATCTTTGTATTTGCCTTTGTAATTCACAAGAATACGGATTGAAAACTGAGGGATATTTTGGGATTTCCTTGAAACAGTGAAAAGCTTTTTTTTCATGCATTGTAATTTTCGCAGCATAATTTTTTTATTTTTCCGTTGAATAAATGATTATTTTGTGTAATCACAACAACCGGTCTTTTTGGTTATATCAACCACATTGTTTTTTATATGAATGTATAAACGGATCAGCAAGCTGTTTATACAACCTTTCTCGGGTGTTTATTCGGTTGCATTGGTTCCAATGATCTCAAGTTACTTTCTGGCGTGCTCTCTTTCGCCATGTGTGTAATCTCACACTACTTGTCTGGTGCCGTGGTGATGGAATTGATTTGTACGTGTCCTCCTTTAACCACATGACATTATTCACAAGTCATGACTGAGCTTACAGTGGGACTTTACCCTAGATGACAATTTAAGGACAGTCTTTCCTGTGACGACAAACCCGAGGCATTCGGAACAGTGAAAGATAGGTCATTAGCATGGTAAAGCTTTGTACTTGGGTAACAGAATAGAGATTTAAACATGTCTGAAATAGCTTTGGTCCAGTCAGTGGTGGTTTTGTAACTCCTTTGTAAGGCTTTAAGTCTTTCAAGACTGTTCAAACTCTGAACATCTGCTGTATGATTAGTCACTCCCCTTCACAAAAGGACTCTTAAGACTTTTAGCCAATGTTTGGACTGGAATACTAGTGAACTGCATACTGCACCGTCTATTTAAAAAAGGAACATATGGAAAATGTATAATGCAATGACAAACATAGTATGCTACAATGCAACAAGAATGTAGCAGATTACAGTTGCTTGATGTCATTATGTGTATATACTTAATTCAGAGTCCAACTTTAAACAGCTCAAACCGTTTGCATTTTTAATCCAATTTCATGTATTCGTATAGTTTTGTGTCAGACCAAATGAGACCAGAAAATGTTCATATTACCATGCCAATATTACTTCCAGTAGATTTACAAACTAGATATGCAGTCTGTTATTTTAGATATGGATAAACAGTATTGATCGACAAAGGGGGAGAATAGATGTCTCAAGGATATGTGTGGAACAAGGTCATCACAGAAAAGAATCTTCTCTCTGAGTTCTCCAGTGCTTTTTCATTTTCTGAGCTGCCCTCTTTCTTAGAGTTCATCTTTTGTAAGCACTCAAACAAAAAAAAACTGTAGTGGGAGGACAGATGTAGTAGTGTTACACACACGCACACACACAAAACACTTCCAAGTATGTCTTTGAGAGGTGGTGTGCATGGGCAACCTGCAGGCTTTGTTCAGAGCCTTAACGTTTTTGTGGGTGAATAGTGAACTCATCTTGTGACTCATGAGATGAATCATGTTTTTTTTGTAGTATGACCTTCATTTCAACAAACATCTTTTCAGCCTGTTCTAACTGAAGAATAGTGACAAACTTAAAACATCTGGAAGAAAATAATATATTGGTAATTAAGCAGTTTTGACTTATTGTTGTGATCATTTTAAATTATCTAATGGTACGTTTACACGACATCGATGTACTAAAAACAAAAGTTTTTTCTTTGATGTCACTTTGTAAAGAAAGACTACGCGCCTGCGCATATAAGCGTTCTTTTGCAGAGCACGCGCCTCGCACATGCCTATCCACCTTATTTTTACAGTTTACTTCACTATGATGTTCTCATTATTTCCCTATAGCAGCTGATAAATCAGAAGTCTCGCAGATTCACAGAAAACACCTTATTTCCACGTTGAAAAACAAGGTGGATAGACTAAACATGTAATACGTGACATGACATGACGCAGATTTTGCATTTTTGCAGTTTACACGGAGATAATAACGGTGTCGTTTTCAAAAACGTCCACTTTGAAACCCGTTTTCAGGCCACCAAAACGCCATTGTCGTGTAAATGAATGGCCAAAACGCATTTAGTTAAAAACAGTGTCATGTAAACAGCCCCTAAATCAGGGGTGGGGAACGTTGATCCTGGAGGGCCATTGTCCTGCAGAGTTTAGCTCCAACCCTAATTAAACACACCTGAAGCTAATCAAGGTCTTCAGGATTACTAAAATTACAGGCAGGTAAGTGTTTTTTTTCAGGGTTGGAGCAAAACTCTGCAGGACAATGGCCCTCCAGGATCAACGTTCCCCACCCCTGCCCTAAATCATTCTGTATCGTTCTGTAATTTGGTTTATCTATACAAAATGTAATAATATGACTTAACTGCATCATATCATTAATATTTGATTTGATTAGATTTTTCTTTATCCAGCAGAGAAACCTTTCTGAGAATAAAAATCTCTTTTACAGGAGTGTCCTTGCCAAGAGAGTCAGCAAATTAACATACACACAAAACAATTACTAATAAAACAATATAATGAAACAACATGATTTGCAGTTTGATGACTCGTCATTGAATAATGGATTTTAAATGTTTCAGTGACAACAAAGGATGTAACTTTAAAATTCATGTGTTTTAACTGCAGTAAATTGTACTATTTAGTACAATAAGAAATGTGACCATGGACCACAAAACCAGTCATAAGGGTCAATTTTTTGAAACTGACATTTACACATCATCTGAAAGCTGAATAAATAACCTTTCCATTCATGTATGGTTTGTTAGGATAGGACAATATTTGGTCAAGATACAACTAGCCTATTTGAAAATCTGGAATCTGAGGGGAAAAAAAAGCAAAATATTGAGAAAATCGCCTTTAAAGTTGTCCAAATGAAGTCCTTAGTAATGCATATCCACTCACAAAAATAAATTTTTGATATATTTACGATAGGAAATTTACAAAATATCTTCATGGAACATGATATTTACTTATTATCTTAATGATTTTTCTCATAAAAGAAAAATTGATAATTTTGACCCATACTGTTGGCTATTGCTACAATTATACCCGTGCGACTTATGACTGTTTTTGTGGTCCAGGGTCATATATATAATTTCTATATAATGTTTATACTGTATGTTATCATATTAATTTACATTTAATATATTAATTGTTATATTTAGTTCTCTTTCAATGTCAGTTTCTGGTGTTTTTTTTTTTTATTTTTTTATTTTTTATTTTATTTATTTATTTTTATTGTCTGCCAGGTGAAAATCACGTGTCATCTTCTTATATCGCTTATAAATGTTTTTAATATTAATGATACTTAGCAAACCCCACATTTGATGCTCTGTTGGCTCTTTCTAAGTAGTGTGACATCAGGAAGCAAAATGTCTTTGTTTACATTCTGATGAACCAGATAAACAACAAATGTTCTCAGTGAATACATGTGTATGGCTCTATTAGAGGCTTAACCCATGGCAAATATGTTTCTTTTGATCCTCATTTTACATGTGATGCCAGCACAAGCAAGTCAGTATCACGTGCATGTGACTGTCTTGGTTAGCGGGCAACCCAGTGCTACCTTTGATAATATTATTGTAATGGCTTTGTAATGCTAATGAAAGGTGCTGCAGACCGACTGTGATTGCAATTGTGCGTGCAATCCTGAAGAGCTCCGGACAGTTTGATCATCTTTTCCTCTTGATTTAACACTTTGCACATGAAGAAGAGCATTGGCTCTATTTCAGGGACAATCACCCCCTTCTGTGAAGGTCATGAGGAAGTCAAACCCTTCAGCCTTCTGTTGCAGTAGTCACCATGGCAACGTACCCCGCCCGCTGCCGACGAAGACAAAAGCCACCGTATAGGGGGACGAGAAAGAGGGGCATGGAAAAGGAACTGATGCATATTCAGCAGACACACACACATATGCTCATCCCATGTGTGTTTGAGTTTGTCATTTATTTTTTTGCCCTTTAGGGCCAAAGGTTGCAACAGCTCTGAATTAGCTGAAGTGGATCAGGTTTTAGTGTGCAGGCGTGCAACCCGTGCATGCTAATATCAAAGCAGCTGTAGTTCTGTATTACATAAGGTGCGGAAAAACACCTCAAACCTTAAATTTAACATCACTTGACTCGCTTCATACGCAAATTCTCGTGACTCATACGCAGGATGGAAGTTTCCTTGGTGAGTGTTCAGCTTTTATGCGTTATATGGACCGGTCAGTTCGTACGACTTTCACGTGCCAGGAACGTGGACTCATTTGGAGGTAGAAAGTGTTGCCTTGAGGGCTGCTCAGAGAAAGGGCAAGGCTGTTGATCTCTCTGGTCTCCATGGAGATGGACGTCTTGCTCTCTCAATCCTTTCCTCATTAAATCCTGGCAAGGCACAAAGCCATGGCAGATCATGCGATCCCATATCTCGCCCTTTCTCTGGAGAAAAAACAACCCTTACAATGCTAAACATTTACATACCCATGTAAATGTTTACTTGAACGGAATAGTTCAACCCATAATGTAAGTGCTGTAATTTACTCACCCTCGTGTTGCTTTTAACCCAGATTGCTGTTTCTCTGTAGAATACAGAATGAGAATTTTTGAAGAATCTTCCTGCACCTCCTTTCCACACAAACAGTTAATGTGACCACAAACATACTCAGCAAAAAATCTCCTTTTGTGTTTCAATCAAGAAAAAGAAAAAAAAATGTATATGGTTTTCAAATATGGGTTAATAAACAAATTAATTACTTTCAGTATTAACTAATCTGTTAGTTACCTGAACGACGATTGAACTAGCCTAATTTGTTTTGTCTTGTGTTTCTAAGGGGAGCTTTTACGTAAGGCAGAAATGAATAGATTAAAAAAAAAAACTTCAGAATTTAAATTTCCTGATAATCCAAGATGTTCATGTCTTTCTTTCTTCAGTCAAAAAGAAATTAAGGTTTTTGAGAAAAACATTCCAGGATTTTTCTCCATATAGTGGACTTCAGTGGGGTTCACTGGCTGGAAGTTCCAAATTTCAGTTTCAGTGCAGCTTCAAAGGGCTCTACATAATCCCAGACGAGGAGTAAGGGTCTTATCTAGCGAAATGATCGGTCATTTTCTAAAAAAAATAAAAATGATATACTTTTTAACCACAAATTCTACCACACAAACCGTGTGACAGCTAAAGCATAATGTGCTATTAGCATGCTAGCTACATCAGTGCTGCTAAGAATGTTAAAAAAAAAATCAAAATTCTTAGTTATGGACTACTCAGCTGAGCTAGACTTGTCCGCTAAACAACCACTGTGACCCATTGTCTAATTTGGAATGCCATGAGGCTAAGTAAACAATAACAAATCATTTTTAGGTGAACTGTCCCTTTAAGACATTGAAGTGAGGCTTGTTTTTAGAAACAACCTTCTCTTTTCCAAGAAGGAGAGGCTTTCATTTGCTCATCCTGCACCATTCATTTGAATATCACAGGCCTGTTGGGATTCAAACCTAATTTCTTCCCTTCCTCACTGTCTAACTTCCCTCAGCCCCAGGGCTTCTTGTTTAATATACAATTAGCATGATTTCCTGACAAGCATCTAGCGCATTGCAAGAGCACAGAGGCTTACGCAGCTCTTTGAGTTCCCACAGGCTTAATTAGTGCTGTTTGTTGGCAGCTTTCAGGTTTCAACCACTGTCCTCCTGTAGGAGTAATGATGGTGTCATGTTGGTTGTTGCACCAATGTAAAATCTATCAGTGCCCATCCCTGTTTCACACAGGTACTTAAAGATGAGTGATGTTGGCAGCTGGATAATTAATATGGGGTCTACTGTTTGTGTGCTTGTTGTCCTCCGTGCAGCTCTGCTGGGGTTGCGTAGTATTTTCACACTTCCTAGTGTGATCCAAACAAGTGTGATATCATATACATGAAGAGGGGCATTCTCAGGATGTTGTCCTGACTTGTTCTTTCCTCAAGGGATGATTCAATGTCCAATTAATGACGAAAGTTATAAAGATTTAAAGGGAGTACAAGGTTGCATTGTTCAGTATGTGCAAATAAGCAAGTACTCTAAGAAAAATTAAAATTCTGTCATTATATATGTCGTTGCAAATCTATATTATTTTCTTTTTTCTGTGTAACACAAAAGGAGATGTTTTAAAGAATGTTCATGCTGTTCTTTTCAATACAATAGTGAAGTGAATGGGTATTGATAATGTCAGGCCCCATATACAAAATCAAGTCATATACAGACCGAAATTCATGTTGTCATTCACTGAAAACATTTCCACTTCTTTCGCACTTTTGCATATTCAAACTCGGCGCAATGCGAAAACATCAAAACCAATTATGTTAGCCCTAATTTGCATACAACTTGGTGTGAAGCGTCCGACCTGATCTCACGGAAAATGTAACTATTTCACAAGGTGGTGATTTGGTATGAATTCATATGATGTGAATCGTACGACAACATACGATTTTTACAATAAAGCTCATGAAGGTCCACTTCTAACCCCACCACTAAACAACCGTCGATGGGGACACGTTATGATTTTGCCGAGTTAACATAATTTGTTGACCCTGGAACAACGTTCCTATATGAAAATTTAGTCCTAACCATATCTCTACCCCTAAACCTAATCCTATCCATAAGTTATCTCTAAAATTAGAGGGAAATGATAGATGAATAACACAGATGTACAAGCACCAAACCCTGATTTTAAGCCTAAACTTGACATAAACTGTAAAGTTGTCCCTTAAATCTGATTGTTTGATTTGAATGTTGTTCCAGGATCAACAAAGATGTTGATCCAGGAACATGTTGAACTTGGCAAAATCAGGTTTTGCGTTGATGGTGGTATTAACAATCAATAATTCATTTTTTAAATATCATGTTTATCACCAATACTAGTATCTTGCGACACCTCTACCTATGTATATTAAAAAACATGCTAATGTAAATGAAATGAGTTTCATTTGTATGGAAGCTAGTTTGGGATATTCTGCTAAATTTCTTAACTTTTTCTTCATTAAAACAATTACATCAGTACAATATGTATGCCTCTGATTTGATTTAGAAGTCTCCAGCAGAAGGGGTCATAATTAGCATGCTAAAAATGCCAACTGGATGCTAATTTATTTTATGTATAACTCCGCAGTGTCGTAAGACAGACGCTTATGTGAGCAGAATGTCCCCTTTGGATCTGGAAGGACGATGCCAGACGTACATCAAGCCCCATAAAACTCTATGGCACTACCCTGCCTTTGTCTTGCCATTTGTCCAACACTTCTGTCACCCTTTGTAGACACGTGTGTGTTTGTGTATGAACGTGTTTATATACACACACCTCAATTAGGACATATATACTCCATCTACCACTTTAACCTGGAGAGACCTTGAAGACCTGGAGGACAGTGGAGGGGGACACCTAAATATTAAACGTCCATGTGATATGTAACTCATGCATCATTTGTACTGAAGACATGAATGATACCTCAAAATCATGCGGCTTATTGAAGAAAGGAGTGCTACTATTTTCCAAGCCATCCAATGTAAGGTTTTACTTCTGTCAAGACAATCTAGCAGTGAGTTTTGTAGAAATGAGTCACCCATTTCCTTCTGAAAATGAAAAAAAATCTAATTCAAATGATTTGTTTGCAGTTGTTTGGGGGTTGTGGTTGGCAAGGGGGTCACCCATCATGATTCAGGGACCCCTGCATGAATAGAGTTGGGGGGAGGATATGGACGCCTGCATGTCTAATAGTCTGAAACAGGCACATTGTATCCAGCTCGTGCCTCGGGATCTTTAGGTGCAGCAGATGTGAGTTATGCATGGCCATTTGAAGATAATTAATCTCTGTCTCCTCTGCTCTCTGCTCCCCAGATCATCAGTACAGCCCGTCTCTGTGTCTTTGCACACGTGTCCCACAGGGAGGATGTGCAGGGGGGCAACCTCAGTTTAATTCTGTGCAGATCTGAATGTCATCAAGTCTTTATGGCTTCAGCTGGAAGGGTGGAGGGAGAATGAATCTCCTTGTCATTTCTTTTGCTCCTAAAACTGCGAAAGCAGGGATGTAACCATTGTAGATATTGGGGGGACAGGTGCCATCCAATATTCGGATTAGTGAGTGATCAATATGGGATCTTTGAATTTAAATTTGATTATTGTCCAGCTTTTCAGTGATTTTAGGCATGCATGATATTAAAATTCAGACTGATACGTGAATGATAATAAAAATCAAGCACTAAATTTAATCGTTTTACATGCTACAAGTGAATTTAGGCATCACATCATTATAATGTACAGCATGAAAACGGATATTCTTTTTGAGATTTGGTAAAGATTACATTTATCAGTGTTATTAAATTATTAAATTACTGTTTTTGAGGATTAAGTGAGCTTTAGATTATGGAAAAGGTAACCTAAATGTAAAAATAATGAAAAAGAAGTACAATAAAGTATAAAAATAGTGACTGATGCAATAAAATGTAAAAAATATTTAAAGGGTTAGTTTACCCAAAAATGAAAATTCTGTCATTTATTACTCACCCTCATGTCGTTCCACACACGTAAGACCTTCGTTCATCTTCAGAACAAATTAAGATATTTTTCATAAAATCCGATGGCTCAGTAGGGCCTGCATTGACAGCAAGATAATTGACACTTTCAAATGCCCAGAAAGCTACTAAAGACGTATTTAAAACAGTTCATGTGACTACAGTGGTTCAACCTTAATGTTATGAAGCGATGAGAATACTTTTTGTGTGCCAAAAAAATAAATAACAACTTTATTCAACAATATAGTGATGGGCGATTTCAAAACACTGCTTCATGAAGCTTCGAAG
Organism: Ctenopharyngodon idella; assembly: GCF_019924925.1. NCBI lineage: Eukaryota > Metazoa > Chordata > Actinopteri > Cypriniformes > Xenocyprididae > Ctenopharyngodon > Ctenopharyngodon idella. Next base: position 21,607,491 of record NC_067238.1, read on the forward strand.
CTTAACGAATACTTTGTTTCGAATCAGTGGTTCGGAGCGTGTATCAAACTGCCAAAGTCACATGATTTCAGTAAACGAGGCTTCGTTACATCATAAGTGTTTCGAAATTTCAATGGTTCACCACTGGGGGGCATGACTTTGGCAGTTTGATACATGCTCCGAACCACTGATTCGAAACAAAAGATTCGTTAAGCTTCGAAGCTTCATGAAGCAGTGTTTTGAAATCGCCTATCACTAGATATTGTTGAATAAAGTCGTTATTTGTTTTTTTGGCGCACAAAAAGTATTCTCGTCGCTTCATAACATTAAGGTTGAACCACTGTGGTCACATGAACTGTTTTAAATATGTCTTTAGTAGCTTTCTGGGCATTGAAAGTGTTAATTTTTTTGCTGTCAATGCAGGCCTCACTGAGCCATCGGATTTTATCAAAAATATCTTACTTTGTGTTCTGAAGATGAACGAAGGTCTTACGGGTGTGGAACGACATGAGGGTGAGTAATTAATGACAGAATTTTCATTTTTGGGTGAACTAACCCTTTACTATCACTTGATATACGCTACCAGGTTTGGGGTCACTAAGATTTTTTTTTAAAGAAATGAATACTTTTATTTATCAGGGATGCATTAAATTGCTCAAAGGTGACCATAAAGACATTTATAATGTCACAAAAGATTTCTATTTCAAATAAATGCAATTCTTTTGAACTGAAAATGCAAAAATGCATCATATTTCCACAAAAATATTTCCATCTTTTTTTTAAACATCAGTAAGAAATGTTTCTTGACCACCAAATCAGCATATTAGAATGATTTCAGAAGGATCATAGTAATGATGCTGAAAATTCAGCTTTGCCATCACAGGAGTAAATTACATTCAAAATATAATTTAAATCTTATAATATTTGACAATATTACTGTTTTAAGCCTTTATGGTAAGGCTTACAGTATATGCATACAGCATTTCATTGAATGACGCAGAAGATTTCAGACTTTTTGAACTGTAAAAACAGGGATTCCTGTTATGCCCACATGCACGATTCAAACCCACATCTCTTAAACTCAAGGACTAGTGGTCACAGTTGCCTACACTGTTGTAGGTGTTCAGTAAGATGTCCTAATTTAATTCCTACTCAACAACAGACCCATATTATGACTACATTGCACTTCTACAATGTGTAGTGATTTTTCCAAACAATTTTAAACCAGTGGACTGATTAAAATAAGTACAATGTTGCTCTCATTTTATTGTTTTAATTCTATTCATCTATTGTGAAAGGCCTATTGTATTGAAGGGATGAACATTCTTTGAATCAGTGGTACCCTTCTCAGGTTTATTTCTTTCTATCTCCCTATGATTATGTGATTTAATCCTCAATGCCAATTTTCTATGAAATTCCCCAGTTCAAGTTTTCCCTTCCAAGTTGCTAATTGCTTTGTAAGATGAATATAGCCATGGCTCTGCTGATAAGTATTGATTCAGTTCTCAGACACGATTTCGCCATCAATCTTTCTTATTCTGGGCAGGATGCTCTCCAGTGGGCTGATATACCCACATCTCCAGCGGTGCGCTCTTGGTCGTGCTTCCGTTGTTTGCCAAATGTATCATGACACGCGGGATTCCTTCCCCAGCTGGCACAGTCTTGTTTGTGTGGAGAATATACAATGAATGCACTTAGGACTTCCTTCACTATAAGTTCAGAAGTTCAACATACCAAACTTTGAATGCTAATATGAAATGCTCATATGAAAGGTCAGATGGAAAGCTCATTAAACCCAGATGCTAGTGTATGAAGGTTGCTTCCAAATGTGCATATCCATCACAGTATGTAAGATTAAGATTAGTGCCTTCTTAAAAAATATTATGCCAAAGTGTTCAGATAGCGTACCATTTCCAGTTGATTTTTGAAGTGTGCATGATTTTTGGTCTAATATTGCCCTCAACCCTTTGCGCTTTGGAAGAGGAGTTTGTGACGGTTGTCTTTCAACAGAGCACTGCAGTGATAATGTATTTTTGTAGGCTATTCTGGAAGATAGCATCACACTAGTTGCCTCAACAAAAACCCAGTAGGATTTTTCCATTGTTTTTTGGATTATTACAGAAAATAAGATCTGTGACCAGCAAAAGTTTGATTCTTACACGTCTTGATGATCTTCAGAAATCAACTCAACTTTACAATCGCCACAATTAAAAAGTTATGAACGAATAATACCACAATCGCATGACTTCAATATCACCATAAGCTTCAGACAACTCTTTCAGTCTTTATTTAAAAACATTTTCCCTGAAAGCCCACATGAAAAAATACTATAGTAATTCATAGTAAATACTATAGTGTTTATGAACCATACTATAGTAAAGTACTTGAATTAATTTGTTGTGGTTATTCTATAGTTGTTGTGGTAATATAACAACTATAGTAATATAAACAAATTACTTTACCCAATACTGTACAAAGTTTTCTACAACTATAGGGTAATTATACTACAATACACTACAGTTTACTGTAGTAAAATCTAAAGTATACTACAGTATTTATTACAGTTTATCAGTTCACTATAGTTATTATTACAGTATGTTGTAGCATTCATTAACAAAGTGTTGTAAATACTGTAATATATACAGTATACTACAATTTACTATAGCATGTTTCAAAAACACTATAGTATTTACTATAAATTACTATAGTATTTTTTCATGTGGGAGCCTGAGTTAGTATAGTTTGTAAGAGCATGATTATAAACACAGTGAGGCTGTGAAAGTGGAGTAGAGTAGATGAGTAGATGAATTTATCTCTTTGGCGTGATGATGTTAAATGACCCAGACAACCTCTCCAGTCTTATTTAGCCACTAGCAACCGCTTTTTCAAGACAAGTAAAAGCTTAAAAAAAATAATGAGAGGGTGTTACTGATGTAGTTTGGCATAGAATAAAAGGTGAAATGCATAATCTTTTACTAAATGTAATAACTTTCTCCACTTGAAACAAACCTAACCAAAGCCAAGATGTAAACAAAGCTGCACAAGCTAATAGCTAATGCTAACCAATAATCAAACTCCTGATGGATAAAATCAAGCTCTGAAACAGTTTTTTTTTTCTCTTTGAATATCCTATTTTACAACAGTTTGGACAGTTTGCAAATGCTGTTTCATTTTGACTTAAGGCAGTGGTTCTCAACTCCAGTCCTGGGGACCTGCACATTTTGTATGTAGCTAATCTGACACACTAATCTGACACACTCAGTGCAGTTCATGTAGCTCTTTCCTAATAAACTGATGATCTGAATCAGGTATGTTAAATAAGGAAGACATACATAGTGTGAAGAGTGGTGGGTCCCCAGGTCCGGAGTTGAGAACCACTGACTTAAGATAATAATTAATTTTATGTAAATGAATTTAGCTTAATATTAAATGTATGAAACAAAGGGGTCAATAGTGCCAAGACATAATTTCATGACATTGTAGAATGTCACAATACTGGCATACTGTCTACATAGGCTACTCAAAAATATACTAATTTACACGCTTTTAGTATGCACTACAAGTATGTAAAAGTCTAACGCTAGAGTTAGCTGGAGCTGTTTATAGTTGCTTTATTCGTCATTCTGCTGTCAGTGTTTGCTGCAAGTTTTAAGCCTCTAAGAATAAAACCAATTAACTCCAGCAATGAGGATGATGCTCTTACTTGCATCCTCTAGCCAGCAGGAGGTCAATGAAACTGTACTCGCTGTTATATAATGTTATATAACCTTTAGCTTCTAACTACACTAGTGACTGAAATAGGATTTCTTCATGAAGACCTCATAATTTTGAGCTTTCTGATTTAACTGCAGTAATCCAATTAATCCCCATTAAGCTTCTTCCATGTGTCCACATCCCAATCTATTTGTGTTTAAAGTCATCTATGCACATGAAAAAGACTAAAAATTATGCATACGCCAGATTCAGTTAATGTGCGTTCAAAAAAAAAGAAGAAAAAAAAAAAAGAATTTGACAGTGGGCTGACAATCAATAAAGATAAGACGCAGACAAACAGCATTACGGGAAGCAGAAAAACAGATTATTAGGTGTGGACCTTTATTCATTCTGATGTGATTTTAAATGCAGTCGATAGATGCCAGACATAAATAACTTACAGCACTGCACTGCGGAGGCCAGGTAAAGCCATAAAGAAAAGCAATACATCATTTTTTCTAGAAAAGAGAGTCTGTGCTGCTAGACAGAATTTCAGATGCCTGGGAGACTGAATAACTGTATGTTATTGAGTGAGACAGACTGAAATAACACCTGCTGGACGCAGTGAAGCATTCTGTGCAGTCTGGACTAATATGCCCAATAACAAAGTTCTTGTCTGTACCTTGAAGCATTAGCTTATGTAAACTGTGCATTTACTATCCTTGTGAAAAAGAAGCGTGCTTAATTGTATTTAATGTGCACTTGTAGTGTATTTTTTAAAAGTGTTCTAAAAAACAGTACTTGCAGATAATATAACATTGATGAAATGCCCTTTTTTTTCTTTAGGGTGAGGTTGTGCCAGGATGAAATCAAAATGTCTGAAGATCAACATATAGGCACATGGTGGGGGAATGAATCTGCTTACTGACAGAAAAAACAAACAAAAAAATATGCAACATTATTTAGGCAGGCAAATAGCACTGAACTGTGTGAATAAGATGCATAATAATCAGACTATAACGAGCCTACTTTGCATAGAAACAAGATCTGTTCTGAGAACACTGACTTTAAAATTTTGCTTTTGTTTTGACATACTATGCATTTTGAGCTTGGTTAAACTGGATCGCGGATTCTTTTTGAATAAGACACAGCTAGTTACAAATACCGCAAGATAAAGTGGCACAACCCTTTAGTGAATTCACCCCTTTGTGTTTGGGGTGTGTGTTTACAGAATCTTTCAGCATTCAGGCTGTTTCCAAGCTGCATCAGATTCATTAATGTGTTACGGGAAGGAGGGATAAGCTTCTCATGTCGCAGCCAGTCATGTGCTGTAGTGTAATTGTCCTCATGCATTGCATGTAGTTCTGCATACATCTTATTCATCCCTCCGTAATAATATTTGTCCCTCCTCTGTTTGTCCCGGGAGCCTGTTAATGCTTTTTTTCACATGTGCAGTGAAGCTGGCCAAATTTAGATTGGTTGAAAGCGCAGACTGTACTCTAAATCCTCAGTCAGCGAATTGTCCTCTTATGAACAGAAGGGCTGAAATGAGAGAGAGAGAATATTGTGAAATCAACCGACCTCCTCTCTGCATTTATTCTTACTGCAACACGACCAGACCCCCAGTCCCTCGACAATATGATCTACAGAGCTGCGGCAACATTTGTACTCTATTTTCTATGCTCTCAGATTTGTGTACTGTATATATATATATAATATATATATACCCATCAGTTAGTAGTTGAGTGCCCTCTGACATGCAGTGTAAAAGATTTATGCTCTGGTATACACTGTGAAACTAAGAGAGAAGTGTAGTTTCACTGCATGAGTCATCAGATCCGTGTTCACCTGACATGAGGCTTTCAAAACAGAGCTTCAGTCTAGAATAACTCCTCACCATGTACACCTATTACAACATGACTCAGCCTGCTACTGGCGGCTCCTAATGCTGCTGTACCAGTGGCACGTGGTGGTCTTCTGAAATGAGGAGGCAAAATACCCACTGTTTATTTATTTATTAATTTATAATAATCTAGTATATTTATATAAACATGAATAAATACATTTTAATTTATAAAATGAATAAGTAACATTTACTTTAGGACTGCACAATATTGGAAAAAACTGACATTGCGATATTTTGTTATTTTTTGCAATATATATTGCGATATGAAAGAAAATTCATGACTTGAATAGCTCTATTTGGAAAGAGTTCTCTATGTGTGCTCAAATGGTTTAAAATCTCTTGAATGTTTAAACTGACAGGACCTAAAACACGTTCAAATGATAAACTTTCATTGTATAAAGGTCAAACTTGGCAATTGATCAGAGAATCACCTGCGTTTTTTGAACCGTGGTACCTGGTCCATACGGATTAACAATCCCTATACTAGACATCACACATCCTGCTATGTGACTATCGCGGATGTGCACATTGCGATTTCGATGCTAAAACGATATATCGTGCAGCCCTAATTTATTTGTTGTACAGTCACATATCAACAAGTTACCATTACTGAAACATTTTTGTAATTTTTTATTAGCATACTTTTTTATTAATTTAATTCTTTTAAAAATATGTATTTGTTTGTTTATTTATTTATTTTTATTTTTACATAGTCAACTATAAACAAATTCCAGACACTTCAATATTTTTATGTTTATATTAACATACTGTTTATTAATTAAAAAAATTACTATTAATTAATTTATTTATTTATATATGTCGTCTATCAACAAGTTTTGAATACTTCAATATTTTAGTATTTTTATATAAACATACTATGAATTAATTTTATAACTGTATAAATGTAATTATTTATTTGTTGTTAGTTTGTTTTTTATACAGTCGGGTTCAGCATGTTACCAATACTTCAATATTTTTGTATGTTTATATTAGCATATTTATTAATTTACTAAATTCAAATGTATGTATCTATTTATTCATTTTTTTTTTTTTTTACACAATCACTATTAACAATTTTCAATATTCCTTAGCACACTACATTTCCCAGCATTCCTCCTGTTCTTTCTCCTGCACTCACTCAGCCATCACCTGCACCTCATCAGCACACTCATCATCTCTGGCATATAAGCACATTCCTTAGAGGCTGCATCCAAAACCTTAAAAATGCTGCCTTCGGAGGATGCTTCCTAAGGTAGGAAGGCATCAAGGCATCAAGGCACGTCTAAATCAAATGTTAGTTTCACTTCCTGTCTCCTGTGATACCTTCATCTGATTGATTTTTGAAGGCATAGATGTAGCCTTCGCTGCCTTTGATACCTATGTGTTCCATTCGGTGACAGTTGACCATAAAAAAGAAAGAAGGCATCTGAAAGTTGCAGTTTCTGGTCAGTTTGTGTGTAAATGTACATTTTTGACCAATGTTTTCCACTGCTGATGTCATTTCTAATGAGAAATTACTACAGAAATTAAATATTTGTGTAGTCCTCACCAAAGCTCGCTCTATTTTGCTGTAAATCATTAAACTGCTATGCTGCCTCAGAATTCTGTCCGAAGTTTCGTGAAGTACCTTTGTGTGCAAACACTGCCTGCAGAGTCATTACCTATATAGCAGCGACGCAACAAGTCAGCTGCCTAAGTTTTCATTGTCTGGTCTATGACTTGGACTATGGATTACTTACCTGTATTCCAACTGCAAATATTACCTCCTGCTATTCTAAATTCCTGTTTTCCTGCTCCCGCACCTGTTCCTCTTCTCCAGCATTCCCTCAAGTCCTGTAAGACAAAGACTTTGATCACTATTCAGCCTGCTAAATGGCAACATAAGTTGTGTGTGGATTTACTCACCTGTTGAAGTCACAATCTTAATCTTCACTTGCAAAACCTTATTTATTTATTTGGTAACTTTATTTTATGGTGATGTAGTTAGACGTTACTACATGTACTAATAGTAATAACAGTAAAATGCATAATTACAAATAACCATAACTCTATAGTAAATACATGTAGTTAATTAAAATTACTCAGTACTTCATTGAGAAAGTACTATGTCACCTTAAAATGGTGTAACTGTTTATTTTATACACAGTCAACTATCAGTTTTCCAAAACTACAATATTTTAGTATTTTTAATATAATCACACTATTTTAATTAATTTGACACATATTGTGTACTATATTTGTGAACTGTTTGTAACCCTCATCTTTTATTGTGACCAAGAATCCATTTCAACAAATTGTTTGCCCAACACATAATGCCAAGTTGTTGTTCATAGGTGGGTAAACCTAATATGTAGGCTTTACCGCAACAATAAACAAGCATGGAAAGGTCTCCACAATTGTTTGAATCTAGCAAATCATATTGGAAATAGCTGTCTCTTTACTTTTTTGTGTGCAACATGCCTAACGTGGTCAGTGTTGCAGTTTCAACATCCCCTTCTGATCTCTCGCTGTTAAACCAGATATATCGCTTGTGTTAAGGGATAAGCTCATAAGATACCTTCATGCAGCAGGAGCAAAGGAAAAATCCAAATCCCATGAAGATTTAGAGAGCTTTGCATTTCATCATTGCCATGTGTGAAATCCCATTGCTATGTGATGGTGACAGGTTGCTAACAATCTGACGGCATGTGTTATTACAGCCTGAAAAATGCTTTGATCATTATTGATTCTCCTATTGCTGTTGAGTGTTTTTCCAAGGTTGTAGAGGTCAGACACATTTTTAAGCCTTTTTCTCCCATTTGGACCTGAAGTTTTTTTTAGAAATACATTTTTGAATGCCCATGTTGTATTATAAACTGTAACTTTCTCTACTATTAATTTAATTTTATCAGCAAGGTGTTTACCGGATACAAGGACACAAGAGATCTTTACAGATACTGTTCTCAGGTGAACATAAAAAAAAAAAAAAAGCCTTTTTATGAAGTATTAGACTACATAAGGTGGCATCAAGGCATGGATTGGAAGGGGTGGTGTAGATCTGAAATAATCTGATCAATAGGGGAAAAAAATGTAAACACTTGAATCCGACTATTTCTCGGATTAAAAAATACCACACATGCGGTTCTGTGATGTGCATGTTTACATATTTTTCCTTCTTTCCAACGAAAGTGGGTTTATTTATATCTTGTGTCTTACAAACTGGTCAGTGAAGCAGTATTTACTAAATGTTTGTTAAAAAACCTGCGCATGCACAGAAGTTTTGTTTGAAATAAATGAAATGCACATGTATGTGTATGTATGTGAATCAAATTGCAAAGTTTAGGGTTCATGTAAGCAACTTTCAGAATCTGAAATCGGATTGAATTCATTCGGATTGACAAAAATTAGTGCATTGTGTGTGTCTCCTTTCTTTATTCTCATAGACAGCAACATAGTGTGGCTCAGATCTGGCCCACATCTGGTACATGTGGATTACACACGGACCAGATGTGGGCTGGATCTGGGCAGACACTATGTTGCTGTCAGGGATTTTACACGAAAACGACGTACTAAAAACAGAGTTTTTCCTTTGCGTTTTCCACGTACATACAGCAATGTTGTCAAAACGATCCCCATTCATATGGATCTGTGAAAACGATTAAAAACACTGTAAAAATTCTGCCAGGCCAGTAGTTGGCGAGGTCACTTTGTAAAAAAACACATAATAGACTGAACACATAATAGAATGCATGTCGTCACCATTTTCACAAATCCACATTTTTGTAGTTTACACAGAGACAATAACTATCGTTTTCAAAAACTTGCACTTTGAAACCCGTTTTCAAGTTTTTATTTTCAGGCCCCTAAAACACTGTTGTCGTGTAAATGAACAGCCAAAATGCATAAGTTTTTAGTTGAAAATGGTGTCATGTAAACAACCTCTCAATATATGCTACAAGCCACTTTCAATACAGTGTAGACAAACCTGGATTTAAAAGCTAATTTTATGAGCATGGTATCTAGCCACAAGACACACACACACACACACTATAACAGTTTCACTGTTAGCCTTCACTCGCTAAGCAGATCATCCAGGCTTATACGGGTCAAAATAACTGCTGTTAAAAAGGGACATACGCAGCGTAGTGTGACTGCCAGACAGCGATAAGAAGATGATGAACAGGATAGGTTTATTCATAAAGGTTCATAGTAGGAGTGTTGATGACAGACACTCAAGCTAAAGCTGTTGATCAACTGCAGATATGCTACAGCGCTAAGTGTGCATGGCCTGCTTTGTGTCAATGTTTGCATTTTGAAGCAAACAGTTGCCTGATCTAATTCTCTGTGATTGCTTTAACAACACTGAAATAAGCCTGTCTGTTGTGTCTAGTGTATTTTAACTTAAGCTGTTTACTATATGAGGAGCTTTATTTGCTGCCAGAGAGAGAATATCCCAATGAAGACGATGTCCCCTCTGGGAAGGGTAAGTGACGAATAAGCAGGTTGTGCAGAGCATGTAATAAGGTGGTGCATCGTGATTGGTTGTTCGCCCGATGAGTCACAGTTGTGTGCTGTAATGACGTAGCAAAGCTAAAGATTTAGGCCTGTAACCTCTCCAGATTGCAGAAAGAGTGAGAGGAGAGATTAATGCTGCTACATGAGCTGTTTGGTATGACTGGACTAAGCTGGTTATCTGTAACCAACAGCAACTGTTCATTGAGGCTATAGGCACAGAGTAGAATACTAGTGTACTGCTTACTGAACACTGCACAGTATGTACTGTGTATATATATATATATCTTTTTTTTAATTTTTTATAAAGTCAGCATGAAACAGAAGTTGCGATAGTCTTTTCTTTCTTACTGTGGTGTATATGAACAAGAAAAAAAAAAGTAGGGCAGGACCTGATGTCCATCGGGAATTGATTGAATCATTGTATTGTTAGTTTGCTATTGCTGTGATCTCATGTGAGTGACAGGTTGTCACTTACCATTGCTGTTTTAGATGACCTTATTATGCTCATGTTTAATTCAGCAAATTGCGTCCATTTATGATTGGTTATAATAGAATATTTACAATGTTACTTTTTTTGTCCAGTAAATGTGTTCAGTTTAGGCAGTCAAATCAAATAACGAGTCAAGAAAGACATCATGTTTGATGACTCACGGCTCACTCCTCTTTTTGGAAATGGAAAGGTGAGTTGCATTATGGGAAATGGTATTCTGCAAATCAACATATTAGAATGATTTCTTAAGGATCATGTGACTCTGAAGATTAGAGTAATGGCTGCTGAAAATTCATCACGGGAATAAATCAATTTTTAAATAGAAATGTTTTTTTTAAAACGGTAACAATTTTACAATATTACCTTAATTTTTACTGTATTTTTGTACAAATAAGCACAGTATAAGAGATTTCTTTTAAAATCTTTAAAAAACCTCACTGAACCCAAACTTTTGAATGCTAGTATATGATTTTGTAGGTTTGGAAATAGACTGAAGTGTACAATTTTAATGTACTGACAGCATTTTAAACCTGAATTCTTTTACATATATACATGCATGTTTTTTGAATCTGGCATCTAGTTTGAATTGAAATTGATGGATTTTTTGCAAGGGCAACATGATAGGTGAATAATACTCAAACACAGTCCGTGACATTGTTCGCATCAGTGTCTGTTCAAACATACGAAAACGTATATGCAACAGAACATACGTACAAATATCTAGAAATACTGAGTTCACGTTGGTGCACAGTACAAATACAAAGTTCTGTCATGAAACTCTAGATGGCGCAGGCTGATAGGTGCTTAACTCAATCTGCTTGTAATCACATCATTCTCTATAGGGCACAGCTGATGGTTCCTGCTATATCAGTAGTCAATGAGCTCGCTGCTCAACCTTCAAACACTTGGTCAGCATTTGCTGTAGCAGCTGCAGCGCGCTTTCAGAAACCCTCCACCTTCCCCAGCTCCACATGTATAAATCTGCTACGGGCAATTCATGTATGCTATATTGTACAGCAGCAGCATCTCTTACTTGCTCACAGCAGCGTGTTGTCGGCAGTAGCAAGTCCCAGACTTGCAGCAGCGTAGCAGATCTATTCCACCAAGACCAAACATATCAACATGGTCATATCCATTACCATGCCAAACACTCATGGTAATTGTCAGACTCATTGTCAGACAGAAATACTGTTTACTTCAAACAGTAATGTAGCAATGTAATGTATACGGTAGTCTGACCATAGCCATAGAGTCCAGAAATGAGAATATTTGTACTTCAGGAGCTGCACTCAATTCTACTAAATGTAGGAAATTAAATAACTTCAAAGCACATAATTGATAAATGTCAGTGATTCACTCAAAGTGAGTCAGAGTCCATCAATGTGTCATCCTTACACACATTTCCTCAAGTTGAGCACTCCGCAGCATCACGTAACTCCAGCCACTGAATGTTTAATTGACGGAAAGAGGTGAAGGGGGTGTACTTAATCATTTACAGGGGAAATAAAATGAGCTTTGGGTTGGTCACCTGTAGTGCTTCGGTGACAAATACACTCGTTTGTAGGTAAGACTGACATCTCTTCCTCTGTGTGAGTGTGTAGAACCTGTAAAGGAAAGGAAACAGCATAGAAACTAGAAAGAACCCTGTGAAGCCTACTGTATAATATTTAATACATACATTTCTATGGTCTCTAAGCTATCATCAAAAATTTTCTGAAAAACCTGTTGTACACAATCTACTGCATGCCTTCATAGTGTCTGATTGATAGTTTATACTTTTTAGCAAGCCTTTTAAAACCTTGTAAGCCTTGTAAAAACGTCGACCCTTCCGGTCATGGTACACATGTCTTTTAGCTGTGAAATCTTTAATGATTTTTATAAGGTAAAAGTAATGTAATAACTTTTATATTGTTAGTAATATTTCAAGTTGGACACTTACTGGACTGAAACAACTCAGATTTACTTGATTATCCATACATCATTTAAAAAAAAAAAATCATGTTAAAATGTGAGCATATTACGGAGCCCCGCACTTTACTATTTTGTTCCCTTGATTTGCTAAATCGTGCGCACAATTTACTATTTTGTTCCTTTGAGTAACCCAGTCCCAGGCTTTTGAGTCGAAGCCTGGCGGAAGCAAGGTATTTTACTTTATAATTTCTTAAATATGGATATTTTTCTTACACAAACGCATCGCTTTGCTTCAGAAGGCCTTTATTAACCCCCGGGGGCTGTGTGGAGTATGTTTGCGGTGGATGGATGCACTTTATTGAGCTTCATACTCGTTGGTCACTGCCATTATAAAGCTTGGATGCGTCAGGATATTTATTAATATAACTCCGATTGTGTTCATCAGAAAGAAGAAAGTCATACCTAGGATGGTTTGAGGGTGAGTAAATCTTGGGGTAATTTTCATTTTAAAAGCTGTAAAGCATGACAACCAGGTCATTGCCATTTAGTTGCTAGGGTGTTCTAGGTTGTTGCTAGGTGGTGTTTTCTAGGCGGTTGCTTACCGGCACACGCCAAAAGATCCCACCTCTAAGTCTCTATGATATTCTACTCTGTCTAGAGAATTGATTTGTGACATTGTGACGTTCATAGTCTCAACCTTCCCAGCACATTTGTGTTGTGATGACAAAAGAGCACGTTCTGGGAACAAATGTACAAAACCACAACAGCAGAACACCTCCTATAATTATGGCTCCCAGGGGGAGGTGATTGAAGGGTAATGTGAGGAAGATCGGAGAAATGCAGATTGTGCCTGGCTGGAAGCCTGTTGTTCTCCACATCCTCTGAAGTTTCCGGCAGAATGACCATCATTTATGTGCGTGTGAGTGTGTTTGTGTCAGACATCCTCTCAATTTGGACCTGTGTGATAACAATATGACCTTCTGTGCACACTGTGGTTCACAAATGACGTTTGAGTCTCTGCTCTGCCATCTGCCTTGACGTAATACATTGTTTTTCTCTTATAGAAAAAAAAATACAGTATGTCAAGATATGGTTGTTCTTTCTCAAGAGAAATAAGGGCTGTTTTACATTCTATATTCTTAATATGTTTATGCATTTAAAATTATGCAAATGTTGCAATTAAATACAATTATTTATTTATGAATATTTGCACTTTAATAACCAAATTGCTTGCCTGTAGTTAGCCATTTATTAGTGTTGATTATGGAAAAACAGAATAATGATTTAGCATGCTTGAGCTATAAATATAGCCTTCACACACACAATCTAACTAGACACTAGAGTAATCATTTTGAATGGTGTTTCAATTAGTTAAGAGGTAATTTTGCATTGGCCACAGGGGGGTATTATATGAGCTCAATCTATCCCCAAATAACCCAGTCCTGGGTGATGTAATAATGTGTTTCAAAGCTTTTCATTCAGATTCATAATTTCCTCCTGTTTATGAATGGCTCCTCAGGAAAGCATTTCTATTATACTTATATTTTCATAAGTGAGAGGAATCATTGCATATGTATGAGGCGTTTGCATCCTATATAAACTTTCCTGTCTTTTTAGTCCATTTTGATGCTGGGGTGTTTTGAAAGGGTTTGGTGAATGCTTTAGGTGCAGCTATGCATCTTCTAAACTGTGAAAGTGAGTTTGGGGAACTTCCTAGCCCTAAAAAAAAAAAAAAAAAAAGCACCAGAAATTCTAAATAAAAAATTAAAATTTAAGCTGAAGCTG